>NC_065443.1:174874854-175174854 GCF_917563875.1 Diabrotica virgifera virgifera
TAGGTTTGGCAGAGAGGATCTCCAGATTGAAGTATATACTAGGGAGCCCTTAAAGTTAATTTTGAGTCGAGTTTCTAGTAGTTCTTGTAATGTTTCTGCACTATATGATATGATAGTGAGTCAACTTCGTTCACTTGAGACCTTAGGCATAACTGCTGACAAATATGCGGCAATATTGTATCCCCTTATTGAGTCATGTTTACCGGAGGATATGATCAGACTATGGCATAGATCTTCACAGTTTTTAAGGCCTTCTGGTTCCGTATCCATGCACAGTGTCTAAGAATCTGCAGAAGTTTCAACTTTGGAGACAAGATTAAGTGGGCTAATGAGTTTTCTACAAAATGAAGTTCAAAATGAACAAAAAATTAATTTAGCAACGGAAGGTTCTGGTTTATCGACTGAAAATAAATATAAATCCAATAACCTGGTTGAAAAGAAGAATATAAAATTACCAAAGCAAGGAACTGATCAGATATCAGCGACCGCTGCTGGGTTGATAAATTATGAGGTTGGCAGGTGTATTTTTTGTGAAGGACAGCATGACAATATCAATTGTTTTAAAGCACAAAAATTGTCTATGGAACAGAAACGACGAACATTGTCAGAAAAGAAAGCCTGTTTTCGATGTTTGAAGGTGCGACATTCTTCGAAGAAATGTAGAGCACGTTTGAATTGTATTTTGTGTTGTAAATCCCATGTTGTTTTGATGTGTCCTGATTTACCTGTTAACAAAATTTATACATCGACCTCAAGTATTAGCCGCTCGGAAAAAAATAGGACTGAGGATCAGACGCTTGCGAATTTGAATAATACACAGGTTTTTTTACAAACGCTGCGAGTAAACATAAGAAGTGCACATGATACTAAACAAGTAAGGGCACTTATTGACACTGGATCGCAGAGAACATATATTTTACAGCGTACCGCACAAGAAATGGGTTTTTCTGCGAAAGGAACGGAAAATATCGTACATACGTTATTTGGCGGTAAAAGTACTTCTGAACAACGACATAAATTATACAAGGTAACTGCGAGTGAAGGAGCTTACTTTTGTTCATTTGATGCCTTAGATCAACCAAACATTTGTGCAGATGTCTCTCCTGTTTATTACGGCCCTTGGGTTGAGGAAGTTAGTGACATGAATATTTCGCTCAGCGATGTCGGACATATAGCATTAATTGAGATTTTGTTTGGAGCTGATGTTGTAGGCAAATTGTATACAGGGAGAAAATATCAGTTACAGTGTGGTCTTGTAGCAGTTGAAACTTTGTTAGGTTGGACTCTTATGGGCAAAGTGCCGGCAGTTGCTTAAAATTTCAGCACATCTATGATGTCGATTGCGTTGTTTGTTGATAGTTCTTCTGTGGCGAAACTCTGGGAGCTTGATATTATTGGGATAACCGATCCTGTAGAAAAATTGACACGAGAGGTGGCGGCCAAGGAGGCTAAGAATTTTTTCTATGAGACTATCCGATGTGACAACGAAGTTAGGTATGAGGTTATGTTACCTTGGTTGAACAAGCATCCTTTAATTTCAGATAATTTAGTTGTCGCTGGAAGAAGGTTAGATACTACTTTAAATACCTAAGTTGAAAAAGTCCAATTTGTTTGAATCGTATAATTTAATATTCAATGAGTGGTTGAACGAGGGTGTGATCGAAATAGTAAATAATCCCGAAGAGAATAATTGTGTGCACTATTTGCCTCATAGGCCCGTTCTTAAAAATACTAGCGAAACCACGAAAATTAGGCCAGTCTTTGATGCATCATCTCATGAACAGGGTCGTCCTTCTTTGAACCAGTGTTTAGAGGTAGGGCCTAATCTTATTGAACTTATTCCTTCTGTGCTATTACGGTTCAGACAACAAAAAATAGGTGTGGTGTCGGATATTCGAAAGGCTTTTCTTTAAATTTCTGTACATTCGAAGGACAGAGATTTTTTGAGGTTCCTATGGGTAAACAATGAAGGAAAGGAATTTGTATTTCGACATAAGAGAGTTGTTTTTGGAGTCAACTGTAGTCCATTTATTCTGGGTGCTACTATAGAATTTCATTTAATAAAGGCGCTGGAGAAATGTTGTAATGATATGCCGTACTCTAAAAAATACAATTGAAAGGCTTATGATTGAGTTCTATGTAGATAATTGTGTGACTAGTGTTACCGATGAGAATGAGTTGAGAAAGTTCGTATCAGAAGCAACTGCCATCATGGAGGAAGCTAAGATGGATTTGAGAGGGTGGGAGTCTTCTGGTAGTACAAAAACAGTTGTCCCTGTTCTTGGTCTTCTCTGGGACTCCTCAAGAGACACCCTAAAAATCAATGGTGAAATTTTTCAGGGAGTGGTCGGAAAAGAACCCATAACTAAGAGACTGATGCTTTCTGTAGCTCAGAGTATATTTGACCCTATTGGTTTTACCTGTCCAGTATCTCTGTTCCCTAAACTGTTGCTGCAGAAACTTTGGGAAAAGCGCCTGGGATGGGATGCACCAGTCGAGAATGACATGGCTGAGGAATTTTGTCCATGGGTTACTCATCTTCCTGAACTGTCGAGTATTGAGATTCCACGTTGGATCCAGGTTGGGCCCATTGAAGCTGACCATTGGAGTTTGCACACCTTTTCAGATGCAAGTAAGAAAGCTTATGCAGCCGTAGTGTTTTTGAGAGTTCTTCGGAATGATGGTGTTTCGATTTTTCTTGTAGCAGCTAAGAGTCGTGTGGCTCCTTTGAAGAAGATTTCTATACCTAGATTGAAACTGTTGGCAGCCACTATTGGTGCTAGACCTTATCAGTCAGTCAAAAGACAATTTTCTCAGCATGTTGAGTCTTATTTTTGGAGTGATTCCACTACGGTTTTTTCTTGGATTCAACATAAGGATGACTGGTCTGTTTTTGTTTTTAATTGAGTTCAGGAGATTAGAAATTTAACCAATGCTGAGTGTTGGAAATATGTGCCTGGTTCTCTCAACCCTGCCGATCTTCCATCAAGAGGCTGTGGTGTTCGGCAATTGTTCGAATCTCGATGGTGGGAAGGCCCGGAATGGTTGTACAGAAACGAAAATTATTGGCCCCAACAAAAAGTAGAGGTTGATGAAGAAGAAGTCGGCACTGAGAAAAAGAAAAAAGCCATTTCGTCACTGCTGAATATGACGTCCGACGATTGGCACCTGCGTTACTTTTCTCAGTACACAAAACTGTTAAGAATGATGGCTTGGACGCTACGATTTTGTTACAATACGAGAAATTCCAATGGAAAACTTACAGGCGAATTGGTCGCGGAGGAAATCGACAAAGCCAAAATGTTTGTGTTGAAGTTAGTGCAGAACGAAGCGTTCGGTTCAGATACGAAACGAATTTCCTCGCTGAACACGTTTGTCGATGAATTTGGACTTATACGTTTAAAAACTCGCGTTACCGAGAGAGTTGACACGGAAGATTTTCGTCTGCCTATTTTACTTTCGGGTGAACATTTTATAGTGCGCAAGTTGATTTTGAGTTTACACAAAAACTCTTGTCACGTTAGTACACAGGGACTGCTTAGTTTGCTCCGCGAAAAATATTGGACTTTAGGGGGTAGACAGATTGTGCGGTCCATTTTAAAAGAATGTGGTGTATGCAAGAGACAAGATGGGAAATCGTTCGAAGTACAAACGCCTTCATTGCCGGCCGATAGAGTTCGAGATGCTGCAGTGTTTGAGATTTCCGGGGTGGACTTAGCTGGGCCTCTTTACTTGAAATCGGGCGAGAAGGCATGGATTTGTTTGTTCACTTGTGCCGTTTATCGCGCAGTTCATCTGGAACTCGTTACATACCTCCTTGTCAACCAATGCATTTTTTCAAGCTTTCCGTCGCTTTGTTGCAAGGCGTGGACGCCCACGTGCAAGAACGGTTTATAGTGAGAATGGAACGAATTTTACGTGACTTGAGAACGCGCTTAAACACTTGTACTGGAACATGATCGCGGAATATAGTTCCACACAACGTATTAAGTGGCGTTTCAACCCTCCTACAGCTGCATGGTGGGGTGGATTTTGGGAGCGATTAATAGGTATTGTGACAGGACTTTTGTGAAAAGTTTTGGGTCGAGCGTCTCTCAATTATGAAGACTTATTGACATTGTTGTGTGATTGTGAGAGTATAGTCAACTCGCGGCCGTTGACGTATATTTCGGATGATCCTACTGAGTTAGCCGCGTTGACGCTAGGTATGTTTTTACGTGAGCAAGTCAGTTGCGAGTTGCCGGATTGTGATTTGCTAGAGCAGAATTCTCTCACACGCAAAATACGCCGTTTGCAAGAGTTGAGAAATCATTTGCGAAAAAGATTTCGTGCTGAATATCTGGCTCAACTCAAAGCGGGAACGAAGAAGACGAAAGTGTCTAAAGTGTCAATCGGGGATATCGTTTTAGTAGGCAAGAACAACATCAAGCGTTTTCAGTGGCCTTTAGGAAAAGTTATTGAACTTTTACCCGGTAGAGATAATCAGGTGCGGTTAGTTCGTCTTGCGACGACACAAGGCCAACTTCTGAGACCGTTGTAAAGGCTTTACCCAGTGGAAGTCGTGGAGGCAGTTACTGCTGGCGAGAATATCCAGGGTATTACCCTACGGGATGCGGCTCCAGAGGCAGTGCCTCAAGAGAACGGTTGTCAGCTCCAGGCTGAGGAAGAATCAAGTGAAATAAGTGCAGGAGTGACAAAAAGCAGAGCACTCGATTTAAATGAAAGATGTACGCGAAGTGGCCGGGTAGTTAAAACTCCTGTAAGATTCAAGTGACATTTTCTTGACTTGATTTTTCATGACTCTGTTTATTTTTTGATATTTTACTTTTCACTTTATTTGAGATTTTGTTGTAATTTTTCGTGACTCTCTGTATTTTTTGAGAAATTTTGTCAAATTCCCCAAGGTGGGAGAATGTCGAGTCATTATATGGCAGTGTCCTTGTTTAAAAGATATTTCTGCTTTATACATACGGCGGGCCATATGGCTTGTTTTTCGTTGTTTTAAGGTGAAGGGATGGTTGGGCTTACTAGCCCACTTGAGATTGAGACCTTTGATAAGAATGTATTGCAGTTTTAAGGAATGTGTAGATATTGTATATTATGTTTTTAAAGTCAGTCGAGTTTGTAACATTCTTCGGATAACATCCAAATAAAATTTTTTTTAAGCTGCACTTGCGTATTTTTAATAGGGGTAATTTTCTGTGATCGAAAGTTATTTTCTATAATTTAATTTCGAACCTAGGGATCTGTGCGTAAAGTAACTCGTGGACATCCCAACGTAACATTATTACTGTTACCACTGTTTCATACGATTTTGGCAAAATTAACAGCAAATTTCATATTATATCTTGATCTTCAATTTTTAATCCAGTGGCTTTTAACTGTCTCAGGATTTCCTCAAATTCACCAATAAATCGTTCCAATGCCTCACCCTCTTTCAATTTCATGGACAGCAACTTTCTTTTTAGGAACAGTTGTCCTGGTAGCCCCTTTTTCTCATATTTTTCTTCTAAACTTTTCCACATAATATGGTAGGCCTGTTTTTTGTCCCGCAATATCTCTAACTGTACATCGGAAACACATTGAACAATTATTTATTTGGCTTTATTGTTGTATTTCTGTAATTTTTTCATCTCGTTCTCGCTTAAATCTTTTATGTCTGTTTCGCCTTTTACACACTCTAATACTTCATTTTCTGTCAATGTTATTTCCATCCGAAACTTCTATGACAACTAATTCTCCCCTGTTAGAGCCTGAATGTTATACATTTTTCTTTGTTTTATAGTGTACATAATATGTATATAACCTATATCTGCTTATTGATACCTTATTATTATTTTTCATCCGAGAACTGCGCCCATAACCTTTTGTTTTCTTTTATTATCAATTATCATATTGTGTAATTAATAAAAGCAGCTACTTTCATATGTGTCGTTTATTTTTTACGATTATTCTGGATTACAGGAAAAATACAAATGCATCTCTTAAACCTAAAGTATCAGTTTTCTTCTTCTTGTAAGAAAAAGGACAGGTAAGGAGGTTTTTAACGATCTACAACACATGTTTCATGATTGCATGGGGTTGTCTTTTTAAAGACCACATGCTATGATTTTTTCTGAACGATTTTCTGGCAAATTAGGTCTATTGCCAGAAAACATTGGGTCTATTGCCGAATGTTAAAGTTGATTTCATGTAATCGAATGAACTATCTTCCAATGAAGCTATCCAGGAACGCAACTCATAAATATTGACAATATCATTTTAAAGTCATCTACTTTAAAATATTTAATACCGGGTGTCCACTTATATTTTCCCCCATTTTAACTACCTATAACTTCTAAACGGCTCAAGATAGAAATATGCGGTTTTCGCTGAAATGTATTATTTTCGTAAAAGTTTTGTCTGAATGGATTGAATTTTTTATATCGCTATCCAGTACGAAAACAAAAATGGCGGATTTTTGAAAAAAACGTTGTTGACTTTTTTTAATGGAACACCCAGTATATTTTTTTGTAAATTGAAAGAAAGGTGATTTACCTATCGAGCGATATAAAGTTTTTTAAAATTGGTTGTCAAATCACTAAGTAATTAATTTTTAAAATGATAGGTGCAACATGGATATCACATACCTAACATAACTAAGCAAATTGAAAGCAAATTGATATTATGTGATGTGATTTCCACATTGCATCTCTCATTTTAAAAATTAATTGCTCAGTCATTTGACAACCGATTTTAAAAATTTTTATATCGCTGGATAGGTAAATGACCGTTTTTTTAAGTTTTTAGGTAAATGACCATTTTTTATATCGCTTTTAAATAAAAAATGGCGGATTTTTGAAAAAAAAAACGTTGTTGACTTTTTTTATTAAAACACCCAGTATTTTTTTTTGTAACTTGAAAAAATGGTCGTTTACCTATCCAGAGATATAAAACTTTTTAAAATCGGTTGTCAAATGAGTGAGAAATTATTTTTTAAAATGAGAGATGCATTGTGTAAATCACATAACATAATATCAATTTGCTTAGTTATGTTATTTAGGTATGTGATATCCACGTTGCACCTCTCATTTTAAAAATTAATTACTCAGTGATTTGACAACCGATTTTGAAAAACTTTATATCGCTGGATAGGTGAATGACATTTCTTTCAATTTACAAAAAAATATACTAGGTGTTCCATTTAAAAAAAGTCAACAACGTTTTTTTCAAAAATCCGCCATTTTTGTTTTCGTATTTGAAAGCGATATAAAAAATTCAATCCATTCAGACAAAACTTTTACTAAAATAAAACATTTCAGCGAAAACCGTATATTTCTATCTTGAGCCGTTTAGAAGTTATAGGCAGTTAAAATGGGGGAAAATATAATTGGACACCCGGTATATGACTGAATTGTCAATATGAACGAGTCAGATAAAATTAAATTATTAGAAGAATTTTTTTTTACTAAGCAACTTAAAAAAAATTGTGTAATTTATTATAATTTTGTATTTTGATAACGATTTCCGAAGTGGATGTCGGTACGTCAAATAAATTTCATTTCCAACTTAAATTGTGGCTTATTTTCCAACTAAAATAGTAAATTGCCTAATATGCCACAAATAAATAGTTGTTAGAATAAATCAATTAAAATAAACATTACAGTATTTCAAGAGCTTTCAATTTTGCATGCTCGCATTCACACAAATTCTCTTATCTCAAACCTACATACCCCTGCATTTATACCGGGGATCGCACTTCAGATATTATGCTGTAGTCGTAGTCAGTATTAAATAAATAATAATTCAGCAGGAAATTTCGAAATCAACTAACAACATACGCGGACTACCTAGGTAGGAAACACAAGCGAAAGGGAATAGCTGGATAACAAACTGTTCCCAAAGGTCCAATATTCCAGAAAATCGATTACAACACATGACTCTTTGGTCGTTGACTTTTTTAATATGGTAATGTAGCAAGTGATGCAAGCTTTTAAAAAATTATGGTTATAAATAAGAGGAGTTATAATGAGATGATCACCATGAGTTAAAAGTATAAGCCATATAACTGCATGATAAATCTTACTATTGTATAATGTTACCGATTTGTTTCCCGAGTGACATTTTGACAGTTTTAATTCACTCCCCTTCGGGTCGTGAAATTATGTCAAATTGTCACGAGGGCAACACGTCGATAATAATTTTAGAGGTCGAGTGTAATTCACTAAGATCATTTCATGAATTAAACTGTTTTTGGTGTTCTCTTTGACAAGTTGTAAAACATGAATTATCATTAAGATCATTGAATATTAATGACAATTCAAGAATTGACATCACTGAATGTTTATTTCTTCGGAGCAACGAAGGGCATCTGACGTAATAATTGACGACAAGATATTATCAAAAATTATCGGCAGTAATATCACCAGAGAGTGAGAATAAATTGACAATAACGCGACAATTTTTCAAAAACTTGTTGTCTGGCAATAGACCCAATTTGCCCAATGACAACAAATTTAAGAAAAAGTGGATCATTATTTTCTTATTTCTTCTTACTGTCTTGTGATATTCGTAATGTTATTTTTTAATACTTACATATTATTATAAAATTCAAGTCTTTGTGTATAAAACCATTCAGTGACATTGATCCCAATTAATGTGACAAACATTTTTTAATTTGTCAAAGTGAACAGCACAGTTTAGCAAATATTTAGACGAAAATATATTTTCCACCTACCTCTACCGAAAGTGTACATTTCCTGGCCTGATTGTAGGGAGCAAAGTCGTACTTTACCTCCCTAGGGAGACACAGTACTTTTATTCCATAGGGAGTAAAAGTAAAAGTGACGTCATGGTATATCATTGATGAAATAACTTATTGACGCCCTATATAATATTCTATTTTCTACTACGTAAGTATCTATACATTTTAACGTTTATTTATAGAACACCCTGTATTTTGCAGAATAGTAAAAACAGTAAATTTTTATTTTGATTTAACAATGTTTACATTTACATTAATAATTTGACTTATATTTGACAATTGACAGTTATACTGTACTTACTTGTAGTTTTACTTCTCTAATAAATTTTGTTAGTCAGTTACATAAATAAATTATTTAAAAATAAAAAAATGACTTGTTATTTGAGGAAGGTGGAAAAACCATATGTATAATATGGGAGTAAAGTGCCTTTTCCTCCCTTGAATGACTACGGCTGATTTCATAATGAAGTTAAAGGAGGCTTTAAATTTAAAGTTGTCTTTAACTTGAGATTTTTATTTCATAATCAAATTAAAGGGCCCTTTTTATCAAAAGCCCTCTTTAACTTTAAAGTGCGGATTTCGGACCTTTAAGTTGCCAAAGTCTCCTTCAAAGGGTACATAACCTATTTTGTTGAGTTGAAACACAGTTGTTTTCATGTTGTTGTTGTATTTAACTTTTAAGGTTAACATAACAGTCAATAATAATTTTATTAGGATAATTAATTGTACTTTAAAGCACAATTATGTATAATTTTGAAACATCTAGCTCAAGAAATTTGTTGTATTCAGAAGACCAAAAATTAACCAGAACAGATTAAGAACAAACTGTTTTGAACAATAATAATAATGACGATCTGGATTTTTATCAAAGATTTAGGTTGAAAACAAACAGTTTTGTGCATTTTTAAATAGAAAACCAAATAACTTTCACTATTAGGTAAGTGACTAAAAATTTGTTGATATTAAGTAAAAACAATGCTGTTTATTTATTTTAGAGGTGAATGCATTACTCCCATGCAACAAATTCTGTTAGATTTTATGCATCAGGAAGTATGCAATTAAATGTAGCTGATTTTACGACAGTGTCGAGAGGTTCAGCAGGTAGAATTATAAAAATGGTATCCTTTACAATTGCAAGAATCATCAAGAGATGGAAAGCTGTTGAAGATTTTTACAAGATTGCTGTATTCCTTAGAATAATGAGTGCAATGGGATATATTGTACTTATATTAAAATAGATTCTGCAGGTGTCCAGGATGCAGAAATTTTCAGGTCCAGAAAATCATTTTTTGTGTAATCATCTCTATTAAAATAGAGATATTGTTGTACTGTGGTCATCAAATAAGACAATTTTAATAATAGTAGGCTGAAGCATAATTCAGGGGCTTAGAATCACACAAAAGTAGCTACATTTTGTTTTATTTTCGTCTACAGAAATATTAGGATTGCGGTACGGTACGATAACTGTATGCATGTGCAAATCAGAACTAAAGCAGGTGGACATACGTTCATGTGAATCTTAAATAAGAAGTTTAATGTAGTCATGTTTGTGTGATTCTAAGCCCCTGAATTTTGAAAGGGGTATCTTTCGCCATTACATATTGGTTGGTGACAGTGACGAACAAGGAATGTAGTAGAACAGCAATATGGGTTGTGGAAATGAAGATTTCCTATACTCCGCTTAGGAATGAGACTACAATTAGAAAACATGACTGAGATTGTTGCAACTAGAGTGCTTCATAATATTGACATTGATATGGATAACAATTTTTCTGTGAATAAAGCTGAAGATGAAGCAAACGATGAATAATTACAACCGATAAAAAATAACAAAAATATTTCAGAAAACAATAACACTAAATAATAAGTGTTAATAAATGAACACTTTGGTAGATTGTAAATATATTTATTAATAAAAGCAAAATGAATGTATTGAACTTTTTATTTATTGTAGTTTATCCCATTTTTTTATACCTGGATCCCAAGTACCAAAAAAGTGGATTAAAAAGCTGAAAATATGTTAATAGCTTAACGGTGTCTTGTTGGACAAACTTTGATGTATAGGAACACTGCAACAGGGGAAGTTTTAATTGTGGAACAAGTTAAAAGTTTGGAACGTCAGACTACAAAAATGTTCCACATATTTTGTCGGACAGAACTTCCAATTGATTTGTTACCACTTCACATTAAACTCTCATGCAAAAATCAGAGAGGTGTTTATCACGAACTGGGCATTTTAGAATAGAATAGAATAGAAATATGCTTTATTGTCATGAAAAATTGTACAATTTTATCGACAAAGCTTATAAAAAGTCAAGACAACAAAACAATAACAATCCAATTTACTAAAATTACCGGTGGTAATTACAAAATTTAACCAGTGGAACACGAAGAACATGTCGAATGACAGGAATCATGTTGGTTAGTAATAGCAGTCTGATTTTTGCATGAGAGTTTAATGAAAGGGTAACAAATCAATTGGATGTTCTGTCCGACAAAATAGACATTTTCGTAATCTGACTTTCCAAATTTTTAAACTGTTCCACAATTAAAACTTCCCCTGTTCCAGTGTTCCTGTATATCAAAGTTTGTCCGACTAGACACCGTTAAGCTATTACCAAATTTGCAGCCTGCTATTAGTCAACTTTTTTTGGTGCGCGGGATCCAGGCCTATTATTTTTATTTTTAAATCTAATAATTTTATTTTTTATATTCTGCCTCTTCCCTTTCTATCCCTTTTTCCCTTCTGTTCTGCAAATATGCAATGCAAATGAACATTAGCTTGCCTGTACATGATACTCAATTATTTAGATTATTTCATTCATAGGAGATTCTGACCAATAGAAAGCTACAGAGATCTGAATTAAATCGATAATTTTTGATAATTGCCCGTCGTTAAGTATATTAGGTCAGATGCCCTTCGTTGCTACGAAAAAATACATTCAGTGACATTAATGACAATTAATGTTTTAAAAATTATAAAAGTGATCATTATGAGTAGGTTTACTAAATCTAAATATTCAACTGAAGATATTAAAAAGGCGATTCAATAAGTAATACCAATTAATACGAGGAAGTCTAACAACAATGTTTGGAATTAATTTATGGAATTTTGTAGCCACCGCGGTTATCAACTAAACGAGTCTGCTGAGGATGAAGATCTGGCAAACATTTTGAAAGATTGGGGCTATAATATGCGCAAAAAAACTGGGGAAAAGTATAAAGAATCCGTTGTAAAAATAATGTGGAATGTCACTGCCAAACAACTCCAGAAAAAATACTATGAAGAATATAATAGAGAAATTGATCCATTTTCTGGTCCAAAGTTTCAAGAAGCTCATGCCTCAAGAAATTGTAAAAGAAAGCAGCTACAAGCTATACCCGATAAACGCAAACAAAGTTCAGCAGCTTTGAAAAAAGAAGAACTTGATAAAATAGTCAACTTATGGGATGAGAAAACACCGGAAGGTGTGCAAAAAAAATTTTTTATAGCTTCTGTGGAACTTGCTTGGAGAGGGGGCGAGGCAGCCAACTGCTTAGTGCACCATTTCAAAAAAGAATATAATAATCATGGTACGTGGACTGGTAGGATTGAATATAACCCTGTATTTACAAAGAAAACGCAAGGCGGTTTACAAAAGTGTGCCAATAGTAAGTGGTTAGTTAAAAATGAAGAAAATCCATCAAAATGTCCAGTTAGATTACTGGAAAAATTACTTACCAAAAGAACGGCTACGATAAAAACAAGCAGACTCTTCCTCACTGTTAATCCTACTTGGAAAAAACTCTCAAGTGTTGGTTGGTACAAAAATGTACCTATTGGAAGGAATGAGCTTGCGAAGTGGATGAAGAGTTCAGCAGAAAAGGCTGGTTTCGACGTTTACAAAAAAATTTTACAAACCATTCTAGCCGAGCCACTGCTGTCTCTAGTTTAGCTAAATCAGGTGTAACTGAACAACAGTTAATCCAAATTACTGGGTATGGTAATGCTAATTCAATCAAGCCGTATCTTCAAATGGACGAAGAACATCACAAAAATTTTGTGGAAAGCATGAGAGACAATCGAGACAATCCTTCTACGTCAAGAATGGAATTTTCAAAAAACTCTCAACCGTCTAATATTGACAACAATTGTGTTTTTACTTGTACTAATTTGTACCTACATAAATAAATTATAATAAAAATTTGGTTTTGAACAGTTCCATTCATAAAATAATAGCAACAAATTGCCCTCGATCTGTAAAATTAACATCGAAATTGGGGCCCTCGTGACACTTTGACATAATTTCACGAGCCGAAGGGTCTGTCACTGTCACTGAAAACTGTCAAAGTGTCACTCGGGAAAAAATTTCGATAATTTTAGGCTCTTGTGCAATTACTACAGATTATTTCATTTATAGGAGACTCTGACCAATATAAAGCTACAGAAATCTGAACTAAATCGATAAATTTTGATAATCTCCCGTCGTTAAGTATATTATGTCAGATGCCCTTCGTTGCTACGAACAAATACATTCAGTGACATTAATGACAATTAATGTTTTAAAAATTATAAAAGTGATGACTTTCAATCGTCAAATATTTATAAAAACTGTGTGTTTAATGGTACTTACATAAATAAATTACCATAAAATTTTGGTTTTGAATAGTTTTATTCATGAAATAATCGCAACAAATTGCACTGGACCTCTGAAATTAATATAGAATTTTTGCTCTCGTGACACTTTGACATAATTTCACTCGCCTTCGGCTCGTGAAATTAAAACTGTCAAAGTGTCACTCGGGAAAAATTCAATAATTTCAGAGCTCTTGTGCAATTACTACTGATAATTTAAATAATTTTTAACAAATATTGTACCGTCCTTTCCTTTATTCTTCACATTTATTTTTTATATTTCTATAACTTTCTATCTTTTGTAACAAAAGAAATTCATCCTCTTTGCTAAAGTTTGTAGAAGTAATTTTTTGTTATCTCGTTATCTGTCCATTTTTTTTAGATATCGCTTTTTATTGATGAGTAATTAAGTAATAGTAGGTGTATATAATAATTATTAAATAATAGTAATAACTATACAATAATAAAATTAAAAAGTAATTATGTAAGTATTAGGTGATTAAATGAAAAGTAGACTAATAATAAATATATAGCAATCGTAATAACAATAAGTAATAATAATTAAGTAATAATAAGTATATTTTTGTAGTAAAAAACAATAATTATAGGAGGAGTATCCTACAAACTTGCAAAATATATGACATTCAAATGTCATTATTTCCATTTTAGTTCAAATATAACATAATTCAATTTAACCAACAGTATACAATTTCATTAAAACACACTTTATTAAAGAATCCTTTAAAGCGAATTATGAAATCGAATGTCGTTAACAGCCACTTTACAGTCCACTTTAACATAATGCCTCCTTTTACTTAAGTCCACTTTTTCGAATGATTATGAAATCGACTGTAAACTTCATTCTCGGGAGGAAAAGTAGCACGTTGCTCCCTTGTTATACAAATAGCTATTTTTATTTGGCATAGACAACACTCTCTTCTCGACTAGGGGCCCATCAAGGCATTTTTTTTAGACATACAACACTAGGCCACGGTAAGAAAGGAATTTAATAATTGGGTTAGAAACAAAGGTTACGATATTAACTAATACATAATTATTTGCATGGTTATTTTACTATCTTTTAAAAACATAAATAAGGAATCATATACTTTTCTCGAGTTTGGTGAGAATAAGTACTGAAAGTTCCAAGGGGCTAATATATTGTGTTTGTGTAAGTTATTTATTAATCTGGATGAAATTATAGTATTTCTAGGGCAACTGAATAATATATGATCTAGGTTTCCTTCTTCTGTACAAAATTCACATCGAGCATTATCTAAAACCTTAAGTTTAAATAAATGTTTTTGATAGCAAGCATGTCCAAACCTCAGTCTAATGATCGTGGTAACATATTTTCTAGGTACTGGCAGATTACATGTAAATCTGTCAGATAAACTTCCCGATAACTAGTTATCCGTAGGTGAAAAGACCGGGCCTAAAAAACTTATACCAAGGAGTTTTAGGAATATCTGTTTGAAGAGAAGTGTATCTATTTGGGCTAACAATGGAGTATCCCTTCCATATATTATACCGCCTTTGGTATAATCTTAATTTTAAGGAAGCCAGAAAATCGCAAGCCGTGATTTTATACGAAGTTTCTCTACCACACAAAATACTTTCTTTTACGAATTGGTCTACATGTTCATTATTTTCCAAGCCTATATGTACTTTAATACAAACGAAGAGTACATTTTTGCCTTTTGTTACTAAATTTTGTTTGATATCCTTAATTTTGTAAATATAAGGGCAACTGTACGTATTTGGCAACCCCGGTTTCCTAATAGAGGTCAAAACTGATAAATAATCTGATAATATAAAATATAATATAATATTATAATAGTATTATTAGTATAATATAATAGTAGGCTATTGATTATAGGTCTGGATCCCGCGTATGAAAAAAAAGTTGATTAATAGCAAGCTGAAAATTTGTTAATAGCTTAAGGGTGTCTAGTCGAATAAACTTTGATATGTGTGAACACTGGAACAGGGGTAGTTTTAATTGTGGAACAGGTTAAAAATTTGGAACGGTCACAGCACGAAAACGGCACATTTATTTTGTCCGACAGAACAGACTTAAACTCTTCAAACAGAGATTAAACTCTCATGCAAAAATCAGACTGCTATTTGTCACCAAATGGGCGTTTTAATGAGTGGAACATGTAGAATATGTCAAATGACAGGAATTATGACAGGTAATAAATAGCAGTCTGATTTTTTCATGAGAGTTTAATCTCTGTTCGGAGAGTTTAATTCTGTTCTGTCGGACAAAATAAATGTGCCGTTTTCGTGCTGTGACCGTTCCAAATTTTTAACCTGTTCCACAATTAAAACTACCCCTGTTTCAGTGTTCCCATATATCAAAGTTTATTCGACTAGACACCCTTAAGCTATTAACAAATTTTCAGCTTGCTATTAATCAACTTTTTTTTCATACGCGGGATCCAGACCTATTATGTATCTACTTTAGAAAGGAATTACAACGTTAATGGGGTTTTATTGTTTCATAATATGATCAATGAACCTCCAAATAATATGAAAAAGCCGCGGAGTGCTACCATTTAAAGGGGTGCGTTTTTGAAAAGGGGTGAATTAGTCCCTAGGCACAGGGTGCATTAGGGTGAGTTATATGCACTTTAAGTACAAACACGTTTACAGAACAATTGTTGCAGATTAAATTTACTATCGAAATATCACCTTTAAAAGTCAAAAATATTTTTTTTTACAAAAATATATTAAAAAAACTCGAAATAAAGCAATTTTGTTTTTTGCCCCATAACTATTTTCCACAGGGATATAGGTAGAGGTTTTGTTTCGCGGAAACGAAACTTCCTCCTTTTTCTTTAAAATATCGTCTGATAGTAGCCTCTAGAATGTATATTTTCCGAAATATGGTTTTTCAAAGTCCGCCACTGACAGCGATTTTGGGCCATTTTTCTTGTTATTTCGCAAACATTGTTCTGTAACTTTTTCTACCCATTAGGTATAAGCAATGCTACATTTATTAGGAAGAAAAATCAATTACCTTTAAAATGGTCTATTGTGAAGGCTCTATGACTATGCAAATATGGTTTTTCAAAATTTTACACTGTTAATGGTTTTTGATATATTTTACGATTATTTTTAAATTTCTCATTATAACTTTTTTTCTTGTACATTTAGGTATATATACTGTCCAATAAAAAAGAAAGCTTATTTTGGTTACTTTAAAATAGTTTATTGTAAAAATTCTAGGACTATTTTGAAACAAGATATGCTTTTTCAAAATGACATATACACATCAAATATGTCCTACTAAGTTGGAACCATATGAAAAACTTTTTTTTATTAACTTTAAAAAAAAAGTTATTCTTTATAAAATGCTTTGCACAGTCTAAAACCTAAGATGCAATCATCAGATATAAAATTTTATCATCAGTATACGAGGTATGTTAAAAAATATGAATTTTATCTCAAGAGTAAAGGACCCTTATATTTCACAATTTCGAAAAGTGTTACATATTAAGAAAAGTTATTTGGAATTAAAAAGTGTGTTATAGTTAGTTTGCTAAACTCAGACACAAGCGGCTGGTGATTTTAGTAGCTAAATTTTTTGGTTTTGACCAATTTTGCCAAAATTGGCATAATTACTAACCATTTAGTAATTATTAATTATTTAGTAATTATTTTTTTGCCAATCTTACCAAATTGGCAAAATTACTTACTAAAATCACTAGCCAATTGTGTCTGAGTTTAGCGAACTGACTATCCAATATGCAATTATATTCTTCTAATTGGAAAAAAAATTTCAAAATTTTTCCCAACTTACGGATACCCTTGGATATCTTACGGATATCTTGTTTAAAAATAGTCTCAGAATTTTTTTCAATACACCGTTATAAAGTAAAGAAAATGGGCTTTCTTTTTTATTGGATTATATACCTAAATTTACAAGAAAAAAGTTATAATGAGAAATTTAAAAAATAATCGTAAAAAATAACAAAAATGATTAAAAGTATAAAATTTTGAAAAACCATAACTTGCTCAAAAATAGTCCTACAGCTTCATGTAATAGACAATATTAAAGGTAATATAATTGACTTCTATTCCTACTAAATGTACCATTGCATCTCCCTAGAAATGCGTAAAAAAAGTGACAGAACAATGTTTGCGAAATAATGGGGAAAATGGACCAAAAATGCTGTAAGCAGCGAACTTTGAAAAACCAGATTTCGGAAACTATAAATCCTAGAGACTAATAATACCAGACGGTATTTTAAAGAGAAAGGATGGAAGTTTTTTTTCCGTGAAGCAAAACCTATACCTATATCCCCGTGGAAAATAGTTATGGGGCAAAAACAAAATTGCTTTCTTTCGTGTTTTTTTTTGCCATTTTTTTGAATATGTTATTATTTTTGTAGAAAAAATATTTTTTGTTTTAAAAGATGGTATTTCGATAGTAAATTTAATCTGGAACAAGTTCTCTGTAGACGTGTTTTTACCAAAAGTGCATAGAACTCACCCTACTATACCCTGTGCCTAGGGACTAATTCACCCACTTCTTAAAAACGCACTCCTTTAAATGGTAGCACTCCGCGGTTTTTTCATATTTAGAGGTCCATTGACCATATGAAATAATAAAACCCCATTAACGTTATAGTTCCTTTTAGCTCTCTTATTTTGACCATAATCAATATCCTGTATGGTCCGAGTTACTTTCTCTTGCATAAATTAAGGCCTCATATATTGTAAGAACTTCTGTAAAAACGGAGGTCTGGGAGTTCAACTTAAATGTGTGTTCTATTCGTTTCAACGGGATAAAAAACGCATCCAGTGACGTTTGATGATTTGGAAGCATCGCTAATAATATAACGACGGATTTTTCGAATTCTGCTAATATTGAGTGAATAATCTTTCTATTTACATATTTGTATATTGTCACTATATTTTGGTAACAAGATATCCGTATTTGAACAATCTGTTGCATATGAGATGTTTTAAAGTGTATTCGTAGCTTTATCTATCTCTTTTAATGCTTCCATATTATGTTGCAGAGCTTCACAGACTAAAGGCGATTTCTTTTTTTTCCCAGTATTTAGTGGACATGACATAGCAATTCAAAATGATGAGCTTTGCGTATAAGGATTGATTTTTTATATATGTCTTTACCAGAAATTTTTTGGTCAAGAAGTTCCGTCTGATATTTAAAGGTGGTTCCAAGGCTTCCAAGTACAAGGGTTGAACTGGTGTGGACTTCATAGCACCTAAATAATAATGTACGTAAGGCTGAATTGTGTATAACGTTAATTTTATTTAGCAATACATTACTGGCTGATCCGTAAAATATGCTTCCGTAATCCAAAATGGAGCGAATATAGGCACTGTAAAATAATAAACTTACGTCTACATCAGCACCCCACTACATTTTATCAATCGATTTAAGGAAATTTATTCCCTTGTTGCATTTGTTTAACATATCCTCAATATTATCCTTCCAAGTTAAATGTTTGTCAAGTGTCATCCCTAAATATTTGACCTTGTTTTTTAGTGGCTATTAATGCTCTTCTAATTTAATTATTTGATCGTTAGGTTTATAATGTCTGGTAAAAATGCAAGCCTGAGATTTATTACAACATAATTCAAAATTGTTTTTATGTAGCCATTTTTGAAGTAGCTGATAGATACTATCCAAGTTTTAAATTGCTTTTTCATATTTTTTATGTTCTGTGTAAATGCAGAAATCATCTGCGTATTGTATGAGATTGAATGATATGTTATTAATTTTAATATTGTACAAATCCGCTACGTACATATTAAACAGGATGGGGCTCAATACAGAACCCTGAGGGAAACCTTTGTTCACGATTCTAGGGCCTATGAGCATTTGTTCTATTCTTAAATAAACTAATCTGTTTGAATAAAGATTAACAATACTGGACACGACACAAATTGGGCTGAAACTTGAAATATTCTTGTCATTTTTCTTTAAGTGTTGTTAAACATATGGTGTCATAGGCACCTTCTGTATCAAGAAATAATGCTGGTAAGTAATTGTTCCGGGAATAATTGTTTTGAATGTCTACAACTAGGGTAGCCAGTTCATCCAAAGTACCAAAACCTTTCCTGAATCCGTATTGTTCTTTGGGTAGAAGGTTCTGCTCTAGTAACCACTATTCTAACCTAGCCTTAATTATCCTCTCTGGAGTTTTTTGTATGCAAGATAATAAAGATAAGGGTCTGTAAGCTTCAACTACAAATTTTGAATTTTTCCCGGGTTTGGGTATAGGGATGACAATACTATGTTTGAAGGCTGAAATATTAGAACCTTCTCTAATTATCTGATTAAAAATATTTAGAAGTAACTCTTTAGCAATATTTGGTAAATTCAATAACATAATATATTTGATTTCATCATGACCAGGCGAAGTATTGGGACGATCACTAAGGGCACAGTCCAATTATAGCATGGAAAACGGTTTTAAGAGAAAATTACTATAAGTCGGATTGAATAACATTAAATCTTCGTGATTGTTCACATATGGTGGGGCAATTTTTTCGAAAAACTCTGCTATCCACGAATCTTCTAGTGGTAATGGAGCATTGACCGTTTTCCTGGTCATCCTTTTCGCTTTATTCCAAATCGAAGTAGGCGATGTTTGTTTATTTAATTTTGACCACCAATCAACCCGGCTGTGTTTGGCTTTCGGTTTCAATAATTTCTTAGCGTGAGCACTGGCTTGTTTACATTTAATAAAATTTTCAACTGATGGATCTTACTTGTATTTTATTAATGCATTTTTCCTTTCTGCAAAAATTTGATCACATTCTGCATCCTACCACGTTGAAGGAGTCCATTTCTTACACTTAAAGGGTTGCAAATAGATTGTGTGGAAGCTTTATTGATACAGTCTAATAAAGTATTATATTTTTCTTCAGTATTTGGGGATGTAAGTCCACTTTCATTTAACAGATTCTCGATTAATTCAGCGTAAAAATCCCAATTAGCTTTCTTAATATTCCATTTACTTTTGGGATATATAGACTTATTAACAGCTCTTGGGTTTACAAATTCTATTTTTACGACAAAGTGATTGGATGTAAGTGTATCAGAATCTACAGACCAAAATGTCTTAGCAAAAATGGAACGAGAACAAACAGTAATATTAATCATAGAATCTGAATGTCCTGGATTTTCTTGACAAGTAGATTGACCGTTATTCATCACAATGAAATCAAGATCCTGTAGGGTCTCTACAATTTCATCGGCAATATTATCATTTTTTGATGATCCCCAGAGCGCATTATGGGCATTCATATCACCTCCAGTAATGCTGGGGTGTTTCACTTGGGAAAATAAGTTTGTCCAATCTTCTATTCTGGTTTTTGGTTTTTGGACATCTATACACAGATAAAAAACTCAAGTGAGTATTATCGTGATTAATTTTAATACCACAGGCAAGCAGCTCTTTATTGAAGTTTTTATTTAATTTAAAATTTCGAAACGGATACCAGTTTTTATCAAAACAGCGACACAGGCATAACCGTCAGTTCGATCTTCACGTACAATATTATGGCCTTTAAAATTATATCCAACATTATTTTTGAACCAAGTTTCACTTAAAAGAACAATATCAACATCTTCATTAGTAAGAAATTTGAGTAGGTTGTTTTAGTATTTAAAGCCATAAATTTAAGTACTTTTAAAAATATCCTTGAGAACAATATGCCAACCCTTAGCTAACAAATTATTATCTAAGCTTTGCTTTTAAACCAAGAGGAGTAAACTAAAAAGATAGGTTCACACCCAAGAAAGTCACTAGAAAAATCATCAAATACATTTTCTTTTTTGGTTGATCATATCGGCCTTTGACGGTAATCCATAAATATTATATTATACTAATACGTCGCTAAAGAGTTCTAAAAACAACTGTTTTTTTTTTATATAAAAACAGACTACAAATCTAAAAATTAAAGGAATAACGAAGAAAATACAAAAAATCGCTGATACAACTTAATTAACCTATGAAATGCCAATAGTGTCAAAATTTTATAAATGTCATTAGTGTCAAAATTTGATGATAACAGTGGACTAAACTTGCCGGAGATTGGACCAATTACAAACAAGCTTTACGGCGCGGGAAATTTGAACTACTTCTCTTGGTTTAAAAACAGACTATAGTGTTTTTGCATCCTCAACTGATTTAATATTTTGAATAAATTCAGAAAAAAAATTGACTAATGAAATTATTGTCTTATTTTTAATACTATCTATTGAAATATTACGTTTATTGGGATTAGGTGGTAGAGGCTGTAACGGGCCAAATCTAAAAGGAAAGGTTATAGAATCTGTAGGGGATTGTGAAGCAGGAGTAGATACTTTCCTTTTTTATGTGCATTATGTTCAGTATTAATCCTACTAGGTCCAGGTGTTGGTTTTTTCATATAAGGTCTTAGAATGGTAGGTTGAGATGACACAATGTCATCAGATACGTTAGGTAGTTTTAGAAAATTTTCTTTGTCAATATTTCACAATATCGAAAATTTATTGTTACTAATAAAGCTGGAAAAAGATGATTCATTAAATCTTTTTGCTTCGAGAAAGGAGACTTTTTGATCTAACATAATATTTTTAATTTTTTTTGTTCCTCATAAATGGGATAATTTTTGGAGATCGAAATATGATCTACACTTTTACAATGTATACAAAAGGTGTTTTTAGTGTCGCATATGTGACTATCATTTTTAATTTCTGCACAACGTTTACAAAATTCTTGTGTGCCCTTGCATTGTTTAGAAATTTGACCAAATTTTAGACATTTGTGACATTGTATTACCCTGCCTACAAATATGTCTACCTGCAAATACACAAAATTAACTACGACATGAGTTGGTAAAAAATTTCCTTTAAACGTAACTACTATATTTCGTCTGGGGACGTATTCTGTTTACCGAATTTTCTATTTTTCTA
This sequence comes from Diabrotica virgifera virgifera, assembly GCF_917563875.1. Lineage (NCBI taxonomy): Eukaryota > Metazoa > Arthropoda > Insecta > Coleoptera > Chrysomelidae > Diabrotica > Diabrotica virgifera. The sequence continues at coordinate 174,897,160 of NC_065443.1, forward strand.
TGCATTCTTGTAATTACTATAATTTTAGCAGTAGAGTTTCTATATATTTTTTTTTAAATAATCAGTATCATATCTCGTATCTACATCGCGAATAATTCCCTTGATTTCCTAGAGATGATTGGGGATATATACTTTTAAATTTTCATCCTATAACTTATTATGTGTTACTAAATGATTTGCATCCAAAATAGATTTTAAAATGACTTTAACTCTATTTTTTCCCATAGATTTTATATTTTTTTTTATGTTTTTAACTTTTAGTTTTAATACAAGGTTTCTCCCACGACCATTGGATGTAAACGAGATATGTTCTAATTATTTATTTTCTCGATATATACGCAACAGCTATGCAAATTATAATTATTAGAAGAGATATTTTAAAGTTTTACTTCCCTTGTTTTGTTAGTGTTATTACCGGAACTCGCACCAATTTCCATGTCCTGGTCTGGAAAACTTGTCGCATCACTTAAATCGCACATTTGCGTCTTATTGTTATTTTTTCCCCATTAGGGGAGGTCAATCACTTAATTTTCACAACAATTTCAAATATTTTACCGATATGTATGTTTTAATAACCGCAAAAACTTATCGCGTAATGTGGTTTTACGTACCAAAGGATCGTCTGCTCGCTATAACGATTCGACAAATACTGACGAACATATTAATAAAATATTAGTTAAAATTATTTTTAAATACAGTTTTATTCATGAAATAAATTGACAGAAGTAAACTCGAGCGCTTTTTGCCTATTTTTCTTCTCGTCCTGACAATTTGACATTAGATGCAGAACTAAAAGTTTAGTATATATATTTTCTTAAATGTGGCAGTTGTCAAAACTAGGAAACTGGTTGCAATTAAACAGAAACAATCTACTTAAAAAATAACCACTCTAAATTCCTACAATAGAAATGTACCGATAAAATAATAATCTGATTGAACACAATTAAACACGTGATCAAAAATCTTACTACACGATAGGAAGTTAAAATCATTAAAAAATAATCGGCATCAATATCATAAGAGAGTTAGAATAAATTGACAATAATGCGACAATTTTTCGAAAACTTGTTGTCTGGCAATAGGCACGATAGCCCGCAGGTCTCGAGTGGCTATTGCCCAATGACAACAAGTTTGAAGAAAAGTGAAGCATTATTTTCTTATTAATTCTTACGGTCGTGTGTTATTTGTAAGGTTATTTTTTAATACTTACATATAAAATTCAAATCTTTGTATAAAAATATTCAGTGACATTGATTCCAATTAATGTGACACACATTTTTCAACTTGTCAAAGTGAACAGCACAGTTGAGCAAATATTTAGACGAAGGTATTAATAAAATATTAGTTAAAATTATTTATAAATACAGTTTAATTCATGAAATAATCTTACCGAAGTAAATCGAGAGCTTAAATTTGCCGATTTGTGTTCTCCTCTTGACAATTTGACATTAGATGCAGAACTAAAAGTTTATTATGTATATTTTCTTAAATGTGGTAGTTGTCAAAACTGGTTGCAATTAAACAGAAACAATCTACTTAAAAAAATCCCACTATAATTTTCTACAGTAGAAAATTACCAATGTAATAATAATCTGATTGGACAGAATTAAACACGCAATGAAAAATCATACTACATGATTGGAAGTTAAAATCATTAAAAAATAATCGCTGTAGTTTTTATTTCTGTAGATTTCTATTGGTCACAATCTCTATGAATGAAATAATCAGTAAATGTATATTCCACAACATAATGTAAAAGCAATGCATGGCTAAAGAAATCTTTAAAGTATTGACATATTGACGCAAAGGAGAAGATTTCCTATGTGATTCCGGTATAGATGGACCATCTTTTTTAATTTTGGCAATTCTTTGTGGTTATGGCTCCGACTCCTGTGAAACAGAAACGCTTAAATTTTAAGGGTACTATAATACAAAAAAAAACAACCAGTTCCATTAATACAGTGTAGTGCAATATGTTTTGAAAGAAATATATTCTAACACATCATAGGTAAAATATTATAAAACGTTTTTTAAAAATGTGTTACCAAATCAAAGAAAAATGTGTATTACATTTTATTCTTAATATCTGAGTGAAAACAAATACCTATTTTAGTCTTTTTCTTTCAATTATTTTATTATAAGGTAAAACTAGCATTTCCTTTTTTTCTTTCTTAACCTTTTGTGACTAACATTGGGTCTGTGAGACCGACCACTTAGAGTTTTTACGATTATATCCAAATCGTTCGTTATGAATCTTCGTCGCCATCAGTAGCTGCCTGATATAGGTGCCTGTTTTTAGTGTTGAAGTGTGAGTCTTCAGTATCAACTAATTATGCAATTATCGGCAAATCTTGTCTCAGAGACATGTTGGACCCATGATTTACTCGATGAAAAAATATTTAGATTAACGAAAGACCGTGCAAACAAGTGCTGATAATTTAGTAACCAAATATTGAGGTTGTTTTTGACAAATCAGATTTTATGTGATTGTTTTATTTTCTTTGGTACTTTGCTAATGTTAAAGAGGTTTAATAATTTAAAAATACGTATCATTTATTAAACGTTTTTTTAAACGATTTTATTTAGTTCAGTCGTTTGTATCAAATCTTTAGACGTTAATTTGACTGCCTTTTCTTCCATGCAAATGAATGAAAATTTTCAGACATATGCATTCGCGGGAACAATACACCAATAGTCAATCAAAAATTTGTTTATGTTTGTTAATGGTTTAAATAAAAAACGTTTTTATTTAGTTCAGTCGTTTGTATTAAATCTTTAGACGTTAATTTGACTGCCTTTTCTTCAATGCAAATGAATGAAAATTTGCAGACATATGCATTCGCGGGAACAATACACGAATAGTCAATAAAAAATTTGTTTATGTTTCTTAATTGTTTAAATAAAAAAAGTCGATTTTAATGGAAAATGCTTAAATTTTCTTGTTTTTTACAATGAAGAAACTTAAAACTTTTACAAAATGTAGCTAGTTATATGAACTATATATAATTTTACTTTTTACGTTAATTCTTTACGTTATGCTTCATAAATAAACAATAAAGTTTCAATTTTTTTGCCGATTCCGACTATTTTCCATGTTTGTACATCATATGTTTTATACATAATATACACTCACTGGCACAAAATTCCGCCACCCAAAATTTTAGATTAAGTTTGATAATTTATAACTTTATTATTTGTACTCCGATTTTCAAGATTCTTACACCAGTTTGTAGGTACATGTATTGATATCATTTGGTATTATTCCGGTTACACAAAAATGTAGCTTGCATTCCATTATACGGTGGTGAATGGAAGTGTTGTATTTCTTCCTAACTTTAAAACATTCTGTATGGAATTGTTTTGTATGGTTTTGTTTCATTACCCTGTCATATTATCCCGGAGGCATCACTAAAATTTTGTTTTTTGAATTATCCGAATATCTCTTTTCTTGTAAGAGCTGTACCATTTTTTATAAATAAAAACACTGATTGACTCATAAAGTAGAGGTTGGATTGATAAGATTAGAATGGCCCGCATGCAGCCCAGATCTCAATCCTATTGAGCATTTATGGGATGAATTAAAAAAAGCTATTCGCCTTCATCCTAGGCCTCCAGAAAATTTGGTACAGTTATGGCCCTGGTAGAGGAATATCGGGCTATGCCCGAGGCAAGGATAACACATCTCTATTCGATGCCAAACAGATTGCGAGCAGTCGTTGCTGCAAGAGGTGGACATATCCGCTATTGAATTGTTTGTTTTTGTTGTTAATTTTGTTTTGTTTTGTTAATTTTAGTGAGTTTGATATTTTTAATTAAAAAAACCTTCAAAGCAGTGTTTTTGTTTACAGCTCATACAACAAAAGAGATATTTGGATAATTCAAAAAACAAAACCTTAGTGATACTTCCAGGATAATACAATAGAAGTATGAAACAAAATCAGCCCTCAAAATTTTTCACAGAATTTTTTAAGGTTAAGAGAAAATACAACACTTCCATTCACCCCCAATCACCCCCTAAGCAAAACATTTTTGTTACCGGAATAATTAAAAACGATATCAATATATGTACCTACAAACTGAGGCAAGAATCTTGAAAATCGGAGTACAAATAATAAAGTTTAGATTGTCAAACTTAATCAAAAATTTTGGGTGGCGGAATTTTGTGCCGGTGAGTGTATGTGTAAGATTAAAAAGTAAAAAATAAAAAAAATATGAAAAAAAATTTAGGAAACGCTTTTCTTTAGTTACGAGTGACTAAAATTAAAAATATTATAAAAAAATCAACTAAAAAGCAAAAAAAAAAAAATTCATAATTGAAAAAATCACATTCAAAAAAACACATTCGTTAAAGAAAAGCGTGGGGCGAAAACCGTTCATTCGATGAAGACGCGCCCCAGGCTTTTCTTTAACGAATGTGATAGATTTTTTCAATTTTGATTTTTTTTTTTATTTTTTGCTTTTTGGTTGATTTCTTTATAATATTTTTAATTTTAGTCACTCGTAACTAAAGAGAAGCGTTGTTTAAAAAAATTTTTTCATATTTTTTTATGTTTAATTATACTCCTTCTAAGGAATAAACACAATTCTAGGCTTGAAAGTGTGTCAATGGAAATATTTTTTTATGCCGGTCTCTGAGACCCGATGTTAGCTTTAATGTTAAGAAAACCTATAGTTAGTTGCGGAAGGTTAATGTTAGTTAGTTTTTAATCCGACGCCCTGAAGGGCACTAAGGATTATGGGAAAGAAGAAGAATGTTAGTTTTTAAAAGATTTTTTTTCTTAAGTTCTCGTTTCCCACAACCATAGCATAGTTCGTCATATTTTGTGCAGCTTTCGTGCATCCAACAGAAACCTTTGTCACACTTGACCCAATCTTCTGTCCTAGTCGTTTGGTCGCAGTCTTCATAGCAACCTACACATTCATTTTAATTTAAAATATGGATTTCATCTTCATCGTCACTGTCCTTACAAAATGGAATGTCTCCAGTCGATCTGATCTGGTATGGCCATGCAGAAAGAATCAACGGCGCCACGCTGCCAAAACAAATTTTAAAATGGACGCCAAGAGAAAAAAGGAAGAGAGGAAGGCCGAAACAATCCTGGCTAGGCGACATTCAGAAGGCAATGTCGGAAAAGAACCTTCACCCTAGGAACTGGAAGACGGAGAACGCTATGATAAACCAGGATAATAACAGTATTATGATAGTCGATGGTCTATAAATAAAGGCATTTAAAATATTTACTCTGCCTTGTATCAGGTAAAAATTGATTATAAAATGCTCTGTTGTTCCTATTTCTTCACATTCACACATCGGCGGTGCACTAAGGTTACTTTGAATAGATGTGCCACACATAATGAGTGATTAAACCTCAATCTACGAGTACATATTGTGGCCAACATGTATGTGCATCTAATAATAATTGTAAAATCTTTGGACAAAGTAATATTTACTCTAAGGAGTGACTGTAATATTTATTCTAAGGAGTTTTTATTTAAAATTTATGGTAACGTTTTTGAAGTTAAAACTGAGATAATAATTTAATTAATTCTGTTATTGAAAAAGATCATTTTCTAATTAGTAAGTTGAAAAAGAAAGCAAACATTTTGGACTAAACAATGGCATCATATACTGGACTAAAATAAAGTGAAAAAGTTAGATTAATATAAATTGTAATAATGAAAAATTATTCTGTTTTGTTATTATACTGTTCTATCTATCTATCTAATTATCCTTCTTTAATCCATCTTTGGACATAGTCCTCCCCAATCCTTTTCCATTCTTCTCTGTCTGTCGCTACAGTTATCCACCTAGAACCCATGTACTTCTTCATATCATCTGCCCATCTCATTTGGGGCCTTCCTCTGCTTCGTTTATATTCCCACGATCTCCAATTTATAAGAATTTTGTTCCATCGGTCTTTTTTTTTGTCTTATGTTGTGTACGGCAAATCTCCATTTCAATTTTGCAAATTCTTGTCTAACATCCCTAACTTTTGTGTTCTCTCTTATCCACTCGTTTCTCTTTTTAACCATTAGTCTTATGTGCAACATTTGTCTTTCCATTTCTCTTTGCGTTTTTATGATTTTGTCCATGTTTGCTTTTGTAAACGTCCAAGTTTGGGAACCATAAGTGAGAACAGGGAGTACGCATTGATTGTATACCTTGGTCTTAAGACGTTGTGGATATCTTTTGTTTTTAAGGATGTAGGCTCGTTTGCCAAATACCGCCCATGCCAGTGTAACTCGTCTTTTGATCTTTGCTGTTTGGTTTTCCTTGTTAAGTTTTTTAATTTGACCCAGATGTATGTATATAATCGTGAACTTGTTCTATTTCATCTTGTCCGATCCTCATTGTGATGTCCTCATCTATATTTGTTATGATTTTGGTCTTGCTATAATTCATATTAAGGCCTATCTTTCCAGTTTCTGTGTCCAGTTCTTTCATCATTTCAAACAATTCTTCTCTTTTATCGGTAATGAATACGATGTCATCAGTATATTTTAGATGGTTCAAACGTTCTCCACTTATACCTTTTTCTTCCCATTCTAATCTTTTAAAAATATTTTCCAGAGCCTGATTGAAAATTTTTGGAATATTGTGTCACTCTGTCTCACGCCTCTATTTATTTGTATTGATTTTGTTTCTTCATATACTTTTATTGCTGTTTTGGTTTCCTTACACAGTACGCTGGAATAAGTGTTACCCCCCCTCCTTATTAACTTCTTTATTTTTAGCACATAAGCAAAACGCTCGGAGAGGTCGATTTTTAAAATAATCATAGTATATTACAGCATCGATGTTTCGAACTTTACGCGATCCCTTTTCAGGTGACAGGCAACACTTTGATTTTTTTTAAATGAGAAAGTACATCATGTGACACCTCATTTAAAATATTTTGAAATATTGATTACAAAAATGTATAACACGTTAATCCTTTTTAAGAGCGTAGGCGCAAAATTTCGGTCGAACTCTTTTTAAACGCATTCATTTTTTTCGAATCCTGAGAAAACTAATAAGTATTTTTGAAAAATTTAAACGCAGAATGAAAGACTACAGTATTATCGAGGGCTAACAGTTCGTTATAATAAACAAAAAGTTTCTTTTAAATGATATACAGTCGGAAAAATGAAAGAATATCCATGAACGAACATATAAAACACGCTGTATTTTCCTGTCGCCGTGTCACACAAAAAATTGGCCAGCGCAAGTACATGCATTAATTATTATTACATGCACTTGCGCTGGGCAATTTTCTTTGTGACACGGTGACAGGAAAATACAGCGTGTTTTATATGTTCGTTCATGGGTATTCTTTAATTTTTCCGACTGTATTTGAAATTAAAAATCAGACTAAATTTTCTCATTTTTTCACCCCTGTGACTTTTTAAATTTTTCAAAAATATTTATTAGTTTTTTCAGGATTCACTTAGAAAGAATCCGACCGAAATTTTGCGCCTACGCTCTCAAACAGGATTAAAGTATGATTTTTTTAAATGGGAAAGTACATCATGTAACACCTCATTTAAAAGCTTTTGAAATACTGATTACAAAAATGTGTAATCGCGTAAAGTTCGAAACATTAATGCTATAATATTCTATGGTTATTTTAAAAATCGACCTGTCCGAGCGTTTTGTTTATGTGCTAAAAATAAATAGGTTAATAAGGGGGGGGGTAACACTTATTCCAGCGCACTGTATATATTGGCTATTAGGCCTCTATATCTGTGGTCAATTCTGCTGTTATCTTCTGCTGTCTAACTTCTCACTGCCCAATGTTCGACACTGTCGAAAGCCTTTTCTAAATATATGAACTCTACATATAGAGGAATTCATTTGCTCGTTCTATAAGTCGTTCTATAAGTGTTTTCATACATGAGGCGCTCAGAGCAACAGTGGCCTAGACCCAAAAACGAAGTTTTGAGATAAATGTAATATAATGTAATATAATCTTTGCATTCGTATTTCCATTATACATATGGGATGGCGCTACAAATTATGTAGCGCCATTTAGCCAAATCTAGAGGTAGTTTGTGTAAACCATTGTTAACCCGAAGATTTAATGTTGCTGCTTTCATTGATATAATAATCTAAAAACGACCAATTTGTGGGTTAGGCCACTGTTGCTCAGATCGCCTCACATAATAAATGGTCACTTGTGCTCAATATCTTTCTAAAACCAGCTTGGTCTTTCGACTGGTGTCCGTCGAATTTTGTCGTCAGTCCATTGGTTAAAATTTTTGTTAGAAGTTTATACATTAAACTGAGAAGTGTTATAGGACGGTAATTTTTTATATCTGCTTTGTCCCCTTTCTTGTGCAGGATAATGGGTACGGATTCCTTCCAGTTGTTTGGGATTCTTTTTTCTTTTAATGTTATCTGTTAAAAAGGGAATGGAGAGTAATAATCACCACTTTCCTACTGAGTTATATAGTTGATGGTATGAAAATTACATAAAATTTTTCGGACAAATTATTGTAATAAAATTCGAGAAAATATTGGTGATTGCCTATATGTGTGAAAAAGGTAAATAATCAAAGATTTAATGTACTGGCAACGAATATAGACGCATACAGAAGGACACTTCACTATCATCTTTTAATAAAGACAGGAAGAGTTGGGAAACTACCACTACGCACTTCACCTTCTTTCACCGCCACGACCGCAACATCCCACGTCTATAAACTAATAGTTTTTTGACAAGAGATGTTGTGGTCGCTGTCAAGAAAGGTCGATAGGGCACATTCAAAAATGGGAGCAACACGTTCAAATAGACTAAAAACCAGTTTTTCGGATTTTCGAAAGTAGCAAACCTTACGAAAAAAATCTGAAAACAATTAGAAATATAGTGTTTGATAACATACACAAAATATAAAAACCTGCAGCGTCTCTAAAACAAGTTGAAAGTGAAATTTTAATAACGATTGCATCCCACCTAAAATAAATAAAAAACGAAAAATGATGTTCTTGACGATAAGGTGTGGGGGATGGGAGGTAATGGGCTAAAATTGCGCTGAGTCTTATTTTTCAATCACTTAGAATGTAAAAAAAAATATTGTTTGCCTATCTTAACGGGGGGTACTTTTTAATTTATTTATCCAGTCCATAAGTGGAAACTTTGATTTTCCATTGTCAACTCATGTGCCACTGAAAATTGACGGCATAAATACTCATACGTGTGTTTTTAGGTTCTACTATTAAGCTATTCACTTTTACGGTGGCTGAGACGGTTATCAAAATTTTCCTACATTATGGTTCTCAGTCAATAAGTACAAGAGATATAGAGGCAGTTATAAAGTTTAACGATTAGAAGTGAGATTTAAAAAGAAAACTGAAAGAATTGAGCTATTATAAGTTGTGATAATATGAAAACTGAAAACTATTTTAAAAGTTAGTAAATTATAAACTGTTACCTTGACAATACACTTAAAAAGTTTTGGTATGAAAAGAGCAATGCGCCAATATGAGTAGCAAAATGAATAAGGATTTGTGAATAAATATTAAAATTCTGGTGTAATAGACTAAAGAAACTAAAGGAATTTGAATAGAGAAATGTCAGAGACAACTAAAGGAGGGAAACAGGTAAAAATTATTTCAATGATTTAAAAACAATAGATATGATTATTGAAGAAAGTGAACAGGGAACATTAAAATGAAATAAAATTAGTTATATTCTGAAGAACAAAGAGAAATTTGATGTGTGGGAGATAGACTTGCAGTGACGAACTTACAGGAAGTGGAAGAAAGGGAAATGGAAATATCAGAAAGGGGAAGAGTAAGACAAAATATGGATGGATGATTATCACCGCTTATGGATGCATAATGTTTATACTCTGAAGGGTAGAAAAAGATTATGAAGAATATGACGAAGAGATAAAAAATGACTTTAGATTGAGATTAGGAAAATAATTATCGACCTATGTTAGTGAAGTCACGATTGAAAGAGGAGTGACGATTAAAGGGAGTATGCTTTTATATTGAATATTTTGAATAGAAGTTCTACCATCTGGGATATTTAGATGGTGTTTATTGAATTTGAGATGATGAGCAAAAGCATACTTTGTACCGCCAAAAATATTTTTTTTTATTATTACATAACAAAACAATTTGGATGATGTTACAAGAGGTGTTAATCGATATTCCTATATTTTTATATTTAAACAAATAACTAAAAAATATCTATTCTTTGACAAATTAATTTATTAAACTCAAACTGAATAACATAAAACGTTCTCTCATGAATATCTCCCTAAATATAATTGGTGGAATTGTATCTCGGTGAGAAAACAGTACCAAAATTAATCAACTAAAGGCTGTTTCCAAGAATCCTCTCAAGAAAATTGCTAACTGCTACCTTCTTAAAATGTGTTCATTACGTTCCACTGCGGTAAATGGCGAACAGGGAACAGGACAACAAAGACAAAAACAAGAACAGAAGTAGCATTTCTGAAGATTTCCAGCTCCTCACAGTTTCAAGTTTATGTTTTTCATTAAGCAGTAAAAGGGCACTTGTGTTTCCCTAATAAATTAGGTGATTATTTTTTAAATTTAATATAATTGACTTACGTAGGTTTTTTGCGTAAAACTGAACAAAAAGATTTTAAATATTTTACGAAGTTTTGTAGCAATTAATTTTCTTACGTAGGGAAGAGTTATATCGATATATCCATTTTGGAATAGTTATAAATATAATAATTAAAAACAGTTTCAATTAACATTACTTAACCCTTTTATTGCTGACGGAATATGGCTAACCCGACCTGGATGCTAACTCGATTTTTCGCTGCATTTACATTGTAGTGTTTTGGTCGAGAAGGCCATGGAATTGCTTCATCTATAATCTCAATCTAAACTGATGTTAAAAAACAGTTTTGGTCTTGAATTAAATGTTTACTAGCAAAACCGCAGTCTTCCGGTAGAATTAAGAGTTTCTTTCTGGGTCTGGAGGTGAGTTAGTTCAGATCGTATCGGGATTACTCTATACAGCTATTATAGTGAAAGTGTGGTCGGTAAAACTTGCAGGTTAAAACCATAGGCAAATTTTTCGTCATTCACAGCAATGAATAGTGATATATAGATCACTACTATTGTTTCCAAAAAAGTATCACTACAGACGTATATCAATGTTTTTTCATTATACCATGTCTTTTAATTACTACTTAAAATACCAAAATAAAAAGTACAGGAATGGCATCATTTGAGATTATCACTAGTTTTCCTAGTTACGATGAATTATTTGGCCAGGCGCTGTTTGGCTATATTGAAATTTACACCAACCAACAATTCCAGACACAATAATAAAGTAAATAATCATACCACCATTATGGCCATACTTGAGGATGTATGTATAACTTACGTAGACTTAAAGCTTATGCCGAAGAAACAATAATAATTATTAATGTCATCATACTTTTTAGAGAATAATTATTAGATAATATAATATATTATAGTTATTAAGGTACCAAGGGTATTATAAGGATAATAACGCTTGAGGTCAATGGTGTATAGAACAAGGGCCTTCGCCCCGAGGTATATACTTTGACCGAAAGCGGTATTATTATAATACCCGTGGTGCCTTCAACGTTTAATATCTGACTACATTATTCTTTATATGCAAAAAATTTGAATGAATTTTGAATTAATTAATGTTCAAATAAGTACATTTACCAGAAATAGTCGTAACGTAATTGTGGTAACAATAGACTTAGAGTTTTATTTGTCAACTTGACAGTATTTAACTCGTTATTTAAATTTAATAGGCCCTAGGGCGTTATTTTTCAATAACATGCCCTTGAGCGTTATATCGTACTTAATAGACTTCGAAATAATGTCATTATTTGTCAAATAATAGACCAGTCGGACATTAATATAATATGGGTAAAATTGGGTGGTCATTAATGGCATAAAATTAGTATCTGTAGTCGATATTAAATAGTAAGTACTTTACAATATTTCTGTAAGCTTGACCGCAATTTTAGCAATAAATAATCTAAACTGATACGGATTTCCTTAATAATAGTACAACTATCTAAGACTTGTTGTTTAATCCCCGTTTAGGCCTAGGCCTCTTCAGGGCACGGGAATGCCCTTTTTTTAACGGGAGTGTGGGGAGCATTCGCGTGCATCCAGATGGAGAAGCAAATTTGCTGGTGGAGCGGGGGCTTAAAAGGTGGTTTTATTTTAGCACAGAAGCTAGGAGAAAGTGAAAGTAGAAGTAGAGGTATTTCTTGACCTTTGACCTTTTACAACTTGTTAGCCAAGCAGATCAGCGGAGGCAGCTGTTAATAGGAGTAACGGCTCTTGAATTCAGCTTGTAGAGATGCAGCTTATAATTATTTGCTATATATTAGGGGAGTATGTTCAAGTATTTCGTAGAACTCATCAGGAAGTTCGTTTCTAGCCAATTGTAGAAGATTGGCTGGAGGTAATGGAACTTTATTTTTGAGTATCCTGGTGAGTCTGTTACCGCGCCTATTGCAGGGCGTTTTGAGGACATTTTTATCTCTGATGTTGCAGCCGTTGATTGTGCGTATAGCGTACTTACTGCCGAGAGAACGGATTCTCTCGCAAATTGTAGGTATGTTAGCGAGTGGGTGTACTAATGCAGATGGGTACCACCAATGCATTCTGAGACATTTTCTTAAGATTCTACGTTTTGTAGAGGCAATAAGTTTACTTTTGTTTTAAGTGATGTGTAGACACCCGCTCTGTACTCAATGATAGGCCTTATATAGGTTTTATAGGTATGGATAAGTTTTTTTCTAGACGTGCCTTCAAACTTTCCAGAAATTGCTCCAAGGAGACTGGCTCTTTTCCTTACCTTTTCTAAGGTGTTTTTGACATTAGTGTACCAGTTAAGAGTACTGTTAAAGTGAACTCCCAAATAGACCACCGATGAACGGTATTCGAGTCTTTCACCCTGAAGGGCTATCCTAGCCTTCTCATTTAAGGGGCTATTAGGATGTCTGAAGGCGATAATTTGGGTTTTTGTGGGATTAAGGGTAACTCTCCACTTATTACACCATATGACCATTTTGTCTAGCAAAGTTTGTGTTCTATCAAATACAGAGGGCACCGCACGAAAACCTCGTAGAGTGCCTGCAGTATCGTCTGCAAATAGTAGGATTGACTCGGTTCGATTAATATGGTGAGGGACGTCACTGTTGTAAACTGTGTATATTATTGGCGCTAAAACTGAACCTTGTGGGACTCCAGCTTTTGGAGTGAAGGGTGTGGATAATATGTCGGCGACTTTGATGTGTATAGTCCAATTTGAGAGATAGGAATGTATGATTTTGATGAATGTAGGTAGTCCAGAACGGTGTAGTTTTTCAATCATTCCAGTGTGCCAGACTTGATCGAAAGCCTTCTGGACGTCAAGAAAAATGCCTATTGCGTATCCTTAACGTTCATTAATAGTTCGGTAGATAAAAGTTGCTGCTTTAATTTATGCATTTTGCGTGGAATGTTCAGATCTGAATCCATATTAAAAACTGGGGAGGATAAGCCAGTTACATTTTGATCTTCTTCTTTAGGTACCAACCTCTAAGGTGATTGGTAATCATCATAGCTATTTTTACTTTTATACATATCAATGATACATCATTTTCATTTTAGTGTTATTGATACTAAATATAATGCTTTTAGGAGGAGGATAAATAGAGATGATGATAACAACGAAATAATAGAGCCACCAGCTAACGCACAAAATCGACAGAAAATACAACTAGTCACAATAAGCGAGATTCAAGATATTATCGGGTATATAAAGATAAGTAAGAGCCCAGGAAGTGATCACATAACAGAGGAAATTATTAAATATGGAGGGTATCAGCTAGCAAAGAAAATACAGCTACTACTTGAAAAGTTATGGAAAGAAGAAGTGATACCTGCTAAATGGATAGATGCAATACTATGCCCTATACACAAAAAAGGAAATAAAGCAAAATGTCAGAACAGTCGAGACATAGCGCATAAAATACTAGCCATACATATTAAAAATATATTAACAGCAACGACTGATAATAGCATAGGAGAATATCAGTGTGGGTTCAGGAAAGGTAGAGGCATTGTAGATCAAATTTTCACTCTGAGAGAAATACAAGCCGAAAGCCATAAATACAATAAACCCACGATGGTTCTTTTCATTGATTTTAAGAGGCTTTCGATCGAGTCAGAAGAAAATAACTATTCACAGCATTGCAAGATATGGGCGTTTGTCCAAAACTTATTGGGATGATAAAATTAACTTTACATAAAGCAGCGAATAAAGTTAAGATAGGCGATAGTTTAGCAGAAAGCTTTGATGCCAAAGAAGGAGAACGGCAAGGTGAACCACTATCATCTGTAATTTTTAGCATAATACACTGCGACGCATAAGTTAGGGATTTAGAAAATTATGCTCATTTTCAAAGTTGATGTTTTCGTGAACATATTAACGGATTCCGCTAATTTTTTTTATTATTTTAGATTTTTCTTTAGTATTTAGGCAGTTGTACAAAGGTTTACTAAAACTTCTTTTTTGTACTTATACCGGGTAAAAGAAATGAAATGTTTTTGTTACGTTAAATTTGAGACACCCTGTACGAAGTACGAGGTACAAACTGTGAGTATAGACGTGAGTTCTCTGAATCTTATTGTAGTCTTATGTTTTGTGAATATTTTGTTTTTTGAATCTCCCTGATATATTTAGAAACAAAGAAAATAGGTGGTTTTACTCTTTAACATGTATTTTAACTGAAACAAAACTAAATTAACAACAAAAAATAACAGTTATATTATTAAAACTTTAAAAACGGAAAGGCACATAACGTAAACAGTTCTTATCGACAACTATAAGAATTAGTTGTCGACCAGGTAAGCGGTAAGCAGAGCGCAATATAAGAGAGACAAGATTGTTTAATGGAGGCTCTGTGATGTTTTAGGGTGGAATTTCCTTGACAGTAAGTACGGATTTGGTGTCTAGTTGGAGCCTCTTGAAAGAGCGAGAGGTAAATTACACATATTTTTTTCTTTAAATCTGTATTTTCGCATTTCATATAGGCAATAATTTCATCTTAGTGGTATGATAAGATATGACCACCTTTCTTTTCGCATGTCGTCACTTAAAACACGTATTAAAGAGTAAAACGTTTATTTCTTTGTTATTAAAGATATCAAATAAATTAAAAAAATAAAATGTTCACAAGATATGAGGATATGAGACTACAACATTATATCGATGTATATCCACCTTTATACCTTATCCTTCATACAGGATGTCTCAAACTTTTGTTTTGGTTAAAACACATGTTAAACTATAAAACCATATACATATTCTATGTTTCTAAAAATATCAGGGACGTGCAAAAACCAAAATATTTACAAAATATTGTAGCAATCCTAAACTAGTGAAAAATTTATGTAGCACGATAAATTAAATAAACAAAAAAATATATTCAAACAGTGTAGTTATGTAGACCATATAATAGGCGAGCGGGAGATACCCCTAAAATGACCAGGTACTGACCACGGAGAGGGGAATGGCTAATTTTATTCATACTTTATACTTTCGAGGGTGCTGAAAACGAAAATGAAGTTTATTTTGAATTTTATGTGGGGGGACATTGTCAAAATCGCAATTTTAACATAAAAATTAAAAAGAATGAAATCACGTTTTTTTGCGTTTACCTCGCTACAACTCTGTTCGATTTTAATATTTTTTTCTGAAATTTTTAAATTATATATCTCTAACATTTCTCAAGACAACGGTACCTGATTTAAGCTGTAATTCTTATTCTAATAAAGGTCATGAACTTTTCAAAGGAAAAGGTGCGGATTTGTGCATTGCAAAGTTTAATCGCAAAAGTTGAGTGACGAAATTTAAAATTTAGCCTTTTAATCACATTTATGATAAATTAGATGGTAAAAGGAAGTTTTTTGGAAAATTTTAGATCAAAATGTTTTATAGAAAAAAGATAGTGCAACTTTTATTATTGACATTACAAATCCCCAATATAACAGTTATATTTCGAGATGCTGACCATGGGTGATGATTGGATAATTTTAGTCTTAGATTATGTTTTTGACGGTGCTGAAAACGAAAATGAAATTTATTTTAAAAGGTGGGGGAATATTGTCAAAATCGAAGTTTTACCATAAAAATAAAAAAAAGTGAAATCACGTTTTTTGCGTTTAACTCGCTACAACTCTGGTCCATTTTAATGTTTTTGTCTAAGGTTTGTACACTCTATGTTGCTCACTTTTTGAAGACAACGGTATCTGTTTTAAGATTTTAGTCTTATTCTAGTAAAAGTTATGAATTTTTTAAAGTACAAGGTGCAGATTCGTGAATTTTAAAGTTTAATCGCAAAAGTTAAGAGGCAAAATTTAAAATTTTTCTTATTAATCACGTTTATGTTAAAACAGAGAGTACAAAGAAGTTTTCTGGAAAGTTTTAGTTACAAATGTTTAATAGAAAAGAAATGGCGCAACTTTTAATATAGACGTTAAACATCCTCAAAATAACGCTTATTTTTCGAGATACTGACCATGGGAGGTGAATGGCTAATTTTGGTCTTATTTTATGTTTTCGATGATGCTGACAATGAAAAAGAGATTTATTTTGAATTTTATGTGACGGAACATTGTCAAAATCGCAATTTCAACCTAAAAATTAAAATAAAAGTGAAATCACGAATTTTTACGTTTAACTCGCTACAACTCTGTTCCATTTTAGTATTTTTTTCTAAAATTTTTACGGCATATATTTCTTACCTTTGTGAAGACTATGAATGTAACTGTACTCTTTCAGTCTTTTTTATAAAACTTATGAATTTTTAAAAATAAAAGGTGCAGATTCGTGAATTGCAGAGTTAAATCGCAAAAATTCAGTGATAAAATTTAAAATTTATCTATTTGATTACGTTTATGTTAAACCATAGAGTTCAAACAAGTTTTATGGGGAGTTTTAGGTCTAGATGTGTTATAGAAAAAATATGGTGCAACTTTTAGTGTTAAGAAAAACGTGGTCTAACTTTTTTTTATTTTTAGGACAAAATTGCAAATTTGAAAATTTTCTACCACCTAGCATTCAAAATAAACTTGATTTTCGTTTTCAGCACCACAAAAAACATAAAGTAGGACCAAAATTAGCCATTCACCACCAATGATTAGTATCTCGAAAAATTAGCGTTATTTTGGGGATTTATAACGTAGATGTTAAACGTTGCATTATTTGATTTCTTTAAAATATTTTGTTCCAAAACTTTGTTTACTTGAGCCTTGTACTTTAAAGGATTCATAACTTTTACTAGACTAAGACCAAAAACTTGAAACAGGTACCCATTGTCTTTAGAAAGGTGAGTAGCATATATTGTACAATGTTTGAAAAAAGAATACTAAAAATGAAAAGAGCTGTAGCGAGCTAAACGCAAAGAAAAAACGTGATTTCATTTTTTTTATTTTTAGGTTACAACTGCAATTTAGACAATATTCCCCCACCTAAAATTTAAAATAAATTTCATTTTCGTTTTGATCACCGTCAAAAACATAATCTAAGACCAAAATTGGCCATTCTCCACCCATGGCCAGTATCTCGGAAAAGAAGCGTTATATTGGGGATTTCTAATGTCGATATTAAAAGTTGCACTTTTTTTTTCTATAAAATATTTTGATCTAAAACTTACCAAAAAATTTCTTTGTACTCTCTACTTTAACAAGAACGTGATTAAGAAGCTAAATTTTAAACTTCGTCACACAACTTTTGCGATTAAACTTTGCAATGCACAAATCCGCACCTTTTCCTTTGCAAAATTCATAACCTTTATCAGGATAAGAATAAGAGCTTAAAGCAGGTACCGTTGTTTTCAGAAATGCTGGAGCTATATACTGTAAAAATTTCAGAAGAATATATTAAAATCGAACAGAGTTGTAGCGAGGTAAACGCAAAAAAACGTGATTTCTTTCTTTTTATTTTTAGTTTAAAATTGCGATTTTGACAATGTTCCCCCACATAAAATTCAAAATAAACTTCATTTTCGTATTCAGCACCCCGAAAATATAAAGTATGAATAAAAGTAGCCATTCACCCCTCCGTGGTCAGTATCTCGAAAACTAAGCGCTTTTTTGAGGGTGTCCCGCTCGTGTAATAGGTAAGAAGTTCTTTGTGCTGCTTTACTTTTCGGGATGCCCCGGTAAGCTACGGTCTCAGAGATTAAAAGGGGTGGGTTAATAAGATAACATTTACTATCAATTGGTATTAATCATTGAGCGCCATCAATACTGCAAAATAAATGTACTGCCATATGCCTATCCAAAAATAAAAAAAAAATTACTTGTAATGTCGTTCCTTCAGATATAAGTTGGTACTTACCATTGCGGTCGTATATTGTCCATACGCCTTTCCAACAATAAGGATAAGAGAGATGGTGTGCAAAAGAAAATACTGATATAAGTTAAAACATAATAATCGTTTATTTATGAAAGTAAAAAATTAGTTAAGAAAGCAAAAATGAATTGAAATGAAAGAGTAAAAAAGTTAAGTCCTTCACGAGTATGATTGTTCAAAAGAAAATTAAACAGTCTATTACAAGTACCTGGTGACCTGGGACTGCATTGTTGACTAGAGCTAACGTAGATCTGGTATAGCTCAGCTGGAACTCTTGTTACCCAACATTTTTCACCAACATTTTATATTTTCTGACTTAGGGCCGGTATTTCCAACCTCACTTAAGCCAAAGCTTACTTTAAGCCTTTGCTTAAGGTTAGATTCCTGTATTTCCACTTCAATTTGAGGCTTAAGCCTAAGCTTAAACCAAATAATTTTAAGCTCGCGCGGGAATTGGTTTAAGCCTTTGCTTAAAATTCGTTTTCTGTTTTTTGAGGATATTTCTATAAATTTTTAATTAGAGAGTTATTTTGAAAGCCAACTTTTGAGTAATAACGTTATTATTAGATTATTAAATAATAATCTATAAATCTATTAATTTATTAATCGTAATAACGATCATTAAAATTCTTACTACTTTTGGAAGGTGTAGGCACATGGAAATTATTTATTTATAGCTTAATAAAATAAAAAAAAGTAAAAATTTAAATTCGTACAGGTTGAAACAAATTTTATATCAAAGTTTAGGTGGGTATAAAAGATATTTTCAAAAAAGTATCCAAATCATACAAGGGGATCATTGTTTAAATAATTAAAAAGGGGCCATTTTTGCAAAAAAAATCCTTTTTAAACTGCTGAGGTAATTCACTTATTAACGAAGGTCTGTAGGATTTTTTTCTGCAAAGTTTAAGGGTAAATCTTTCACATAAGACTTACCAAATTAAATTTGACCCCCTATTTATTTAAATAATTGTATATAAAACTTTAAAAACAAATTTGCAAAAAATTGTTTTTAGCTTTTTAAATAAGCATTATACAATATCTTATTTTACAGACTAAGTTGCGCTATGTTACCAGTATTAAGCAAAAAAAAGTGGTCGAAAAATATTTAATATTTTTTGAGATATTGAATTTGTTTATTAAATATTACTATATTTTCAACTGCAAAAACGCGGTTGTTGCCAAAGATATATTCATCTGCGTAAGATCCAATTATTTTTATTTTTATGTATATTTTCGATAAATGTATTGATAAATTCAAATTTCAATTGAACTCCCCCCTAAAATGGAATTTGAAAATTATTCAAATTTGTTTATAATTTGCTTTTTTAATAACGTCGCGGGGATTAAGTATTTTGAAATTCCGTTTCGATAATTGGGTTCCTGGGAATTTTTTACTAATTAATAAATTTTTTTGTCGTTCTTTTTCTTCTTCTTTTTTTCTTGGAGTTATATTACTACGGGCCCTATTAGGGTTAAATTTCATTAAGAATGTTGAATCTCTGGGTTGTAAATTCTAGACCTAAAAATATTAAGATTTAACTAAAGTCTCTTAAATAAAATGTGGCTACTTACTGAGTTACAGGGTGTTTTATTTAAAAATTTAAAAATTATTGCTACCAAGTACTTTAAAACTATTTGACGTATCCTTATCATACTTGGCATAAAGTGTGGCTATTATACACCCTACTAAATTGTGATTAATAAACGTTTGTAGCTACTGCCAGAGGCGTATGACAGGGGATAGTGAATGATTGACCCTTCCCAAATTCTATGCCACTGAGTGAATTACTATTTTAGCGAAATTTTTCGATTCTCCAATACTTTTTGTGTAAATAACTTTATTCGTATCGATAAAGTCATCAGTTTGCGAGATATTGGAAGTTTAAAATTAATGAATGAATGAATCAAAATAACTATGCCGTTTCATTTTGAACGTCCAATATCTCTAAAACTAATGACTTAATCGTTACCAATCAAGAGTATATTATTTACAGAGAAGGTATTGAAGAATCGAAAAATTTTGCTAAAATAGTAATACCCTCAGTGGCGTAGAATTTGGAAAGGGTCAACCTTTGACTATCCCCTGTCGTACGCCTCTGGTAGTAGATAGAAACTTTTGTTTATCACAATTTAGTAGACTGTATAGTAGCCACACTTTCTGCCAAGTATGATAAGGATACGCCAATTAGTTTGAAAGTGCTTGGTAAAAATAATTTTTAAATTTTTAAATAAAACACCCTGTAACTCAGTAAGTAGCCACATTTTATTTAAGTGAGTTTAGACCAATCTTAATATTTTTAGGTCTAGAATCTACAACTTAGAGATTCGACATTCTTAATGAAACAACCCTAAAAGGGCCATTAATACATAAAACTCCAAGAAAAAAAAGAAGAAGAAAAAAAGACAAAAAAATTTGATAATTAGTGAAAAATTCCCAGGAACCCAATTATCGAAACGGCACTTTAAAATATTTAATCCACGCGATGTTATTAAAAAAACAAATTATAAACAAATTTGAATAATTTTCAAATGTCATTTTAGGGGGAAGTTTAATTGAAATTTTAATTTATCAATACATTTGTCAAAAATATACGTAAAAATAAAAATAATGAGATTTAATACAGGTGAATATTTCTTTGGCAACAACCGCGTTTTTGCAATTGAAAATAGAGTAACATTTAAAAAACAAATTCAATATCTCAAAAAATATTTAATATTTTTAGCCCGATTTTTTTTCTTATTAATACTGATAACATAGCCCAACTTTTTCTGTAAAGCAAGATATTTTATAGTGTTTATTTAAAACGCTAAAAATAATTTTTTGCAAATTTGTTTTTAAAGTTTTATATATAATTATTTAAATAAATAGGAGGTCAAATTTAATTTAGTAAGTCTTATGTAAAAGATTTATCCTTCAACTTTGCAGAAAAAAATCATATAGAATTTCATTAGTAGTTGAATGACCTCAGCAGTTAAAAAAGTAATTTTTTTGCAAAAATGACCCCTTTTTAATTATTTAAACAATGATCCCCTTGTATGCTTTGGATACTTTCTTGAAAATATCTTTTGTATCCACCTAAACTTTGATATAAAATTAGTTTCAACCTGTACGAATTTACATTGTGATTTACATGTAGTGGAATTTTATTTTACTAGACTTATTATACAATGCTTGGTAGGTATATTTATTTTACAAAAATAAACTTACATTCGAATTTGACATTTTAAGGAATATATCCAATAAACAAAATTACAAAGACGTATCTATTGCTTATGCAAAATAACAATAAAAATATAACCAGAGAAAATATAGACAATAAACTAACAACACATGTACCATGTACAAAAAATTAAGTAACTGACATTAATACAGATGACAATATAAAATTAAACGTCAACAGTAGTGGTTTTTACCTCAGAACAGTTAATTCTGGCATTTTGACGTATTCAGAGGTACCAAACCAATTAACTTTACAGTTGAGCATCAGTTTAGTTAAGGAAATGATGGAAATACGACACCCGGCTTAAGCTTCTCCTTAACTTTTGACACAGGCTTAGCTAAGCAAAAGCTTAAGTAGCTATTGAAATACCGGCCCTTAAAGTACTATTTCACAAAGTTTTATTACACGAAAATAAAATTCCAAAGTTTTTTGTTTTATTCTTACAAAAGGTAACTGCTTAATTTATTGTTAATGAAACATTGTTCACTTGAACATAGCAAATTTTTCTTTAAACAATTGATTTTTTTGTTTTATTAAAAAGCTGGGAAACACGTTTCGCGAACTTGCATGAATTTTTGTCTTGAAAACAAGCATACCAGAAACTGTTCCATCCAATACACAGGAACTAGACAACAAAACATACTAACATGGTATTTACTGTAACCACATTGTTTTCTCACTAAGAAAACAGACTACATCTATGCTGAACTTTGGCGCAGAAACAAAAACTTGATCTGATAAAAACTTTTCATCTGATAACTCAACTTGTCTCGCAGACAAAATAAAACTGTCACGCGGACCAGACCAAACGGTCCCCGCCTCAACTTAACTCTGTCGTAGGTAGAGCTTGATTGACTTCTTCCAACGAAGACGTTCGCTTCTCAAAACTATTCCACTTCCTTACACTCTATCCTACTTATCTAATCAACCAATAAAGAGTTCAATCCTTTATTTTTTTCATTGACAAATAAAAAAAAAAAACAAACTGCATTTTGGGTCAAACCCCCTTCAACACCATCAATATTTTCAGCGAATCAGAGATCTACCAACGTTATGGGTTTAGCGTTAACTTGGATTAAAATTTTCCCATATGAAAGTGTCAAATCAGCTATTTAACCAACCTCAACTCAAAAGCACTTGTTCGTCTTATTTGTCACAATGGAATGTGTTGTATAAACATTCTAGCTCTAAAGTAAACAGACCTCAGTCACTAAGGCTCCTTATTGAAAAATTTATGACTAAAATCCTTTTGTAATTCGCCGCGATACTTGAACTCACAGATATCTCACACACAGACAGTGAAAAAAAAAAGAATTTCGCGGTATATGTGAGTTTAATTTATTCGTCGCTACAGGGTCGGGGACCGTTACAATATTAAGACTACAATATGATTCCGATGTATACTCACATTTGTACCTCGCTCTACCGATAGTGCAGCCGATATGTGAAACAATTGTGCATTTAATGATAGAAGCATATAATTTAGACCACATATACTACACATAAAAAGCTTCAAATTTAGATAGGAGGCCATTTCCGATTTTGCCTTTTACAAAAATGGCGGGCATTCAAAATGGATATTCAAAATACGTGACTAATAGCAAGATAACTTTTGAACGAAAAGTCCGATTTCAACCAAATTTGGAATATGGGTTCTTTTTTTGATGAATAAGATCTAGGTCTTGAACCGGAAGAATCGGTTTACCAGAAGTTGTGTTTTTCCTGATTTTTTTTGTACAAATATGTTGCTTTTTTTTCAATTCTTTCACCCTGTAGATATATTTAATTTCAAAAAGATAGTACCGGCGTTGAAAAGAGCGTAAAAATATTTTTTAGGAAATATTTTGAACTTTTTGGTTATGTTAATTACCATTTAATAAATGCATAACGTATCTTCCCATGTACCAGACCTATGTGTGGCATATTAAATTTGAATACCCGCCATTTTTGTAAAAGACAAAATCTGAGATGGCCTCATATCTAAATTTGAATATTTTTATGTGTAGTGTGTGTGGTCCAAATTATATGCTTCTATCATTAAATTCACAATAATTCTTATATTATTTGCACGAATTTGCCGCACAGAGGTTCATAGGTACATGTGAAGATACGTTATGCATTTATTAATTGGTAATTAACATAACTAAAGAATTCAAAATATTTCCTAAAAAATATTTTGCGCTCTTTTCAACGCCGGTATTACCTTTTTGAAAAATTAATATATACAGCGTGAAAAAATTGAAAAAACAAACAAAATATTTTTATATAAAAAATCAGGAGGAACACAACTTTTGGTAAACTTGTTCTTCCGGTTCAAGACCTTGACCTTTTACGTAAAAAAAAACCTATATACCAAACTTGGTTGACATCGGACTTTTCGTTCAAATTTATCGTGCTATTAGTCCATATATGTATAGTCGCCATTTTGAATGAACGCTATCTTTGTAAAAGGCAAAATCTGAGATGGCCTCATGTCTAAATTTGAACCTTTATATGTGTAGCATATGTGGTCTAAGTTATATGCTTCTACCATTAAATGCGTAATAATTCTTATAATATTTGCACGAATCTGCCGTACATAGGTACATGTAAAGATAAGTTATGCATTTATTAAATGGTAATTAACATAACCAGGGCTGCTTTATCCATTAGGCAATATAGGCAGCTGCCTAGGGCGGCAAATTGTGAGAGGGCGGCACAGGGGCTTGAAATTTTGATTGGGGGGGCAAGCATTATATAATATACAATACATTATACATATATGATGTAATGATGAAAACTGAAAGTATTTTTTGTAAATTTCAGTCATTTTCAGTTTCAGGGGGGGCAACTGCCTCCCCTAACCCTATCAAATGACGCCCCTAGAGCGGAAAAAATACTGTAATTTTTGTATTTAAAAATTAAAATCGAATAACAAATATGTATATTCATCATTCATCCATCAATGAAATAGAAGTGGGCGTTCGTTTCTAAATAAACGAAATTGCATTCATATCAAAAATAAAACAAACATAGCATTCTGTTATCTTAAACCTAACACTATTCATCCAAACAGGACGGAAGTCATAAATTTAGTGATTATTGGGCCGCCAGAAGCTCCGCAAAGACGGTGAATTGACTGAACACATCAATATTGCACATATTGCAGAAACTAAAGATTACCAGTAGGAAATCGAGTTAGAGTTGGGGTTTTCAAACTGTGTTATTACAAGGAGATAACATTCGTGTCGTCGCACTGATATAATACTCCAGCCAGGGAAATAAGCAAGAAATAGACCATGTTCGGGACAATGAAATTAATATCAAGGTAGCTGACTACTTTTTTAGTTATTGTGGACTTGACCTATAGGATGAAAACCTTCATGTTTCCAGCCTAGAGTTCGTGTTTTTTAATTAATAACAATTTGGTGCAATCAACGCGGTTTTTTCCATTTTTTGCACTCAATTAAAAAGCTAAATATTTGACATAAAATTACAAAATTGATTTTTTTAGAACATTGAAAATCCTTAAAAATGACGATTTTTGAAGTCAAAAAGTTAATTTATTGCTTCGTAAACTGCAAAATAACTGAAGATCGTTATTTATTAATAACTTTTTCTAAAACTAACTTAGAACTGTAGTGTTTCACTTTACTCAAAGTTGGGTATTGGGGTACATATCAAATTCCCAAAATTTGAGACCGATCCATTAATTAGTTTAAAAGTTAGGTATTCTATTTGTTTATCGCAGAGACCTTTGTTTTGCAATAACAAATGACAGAAAATAATAAAGATAGGATAATTCTGCGTATGCCAAATGAAAGTAGAAAAGTGATCCTATCAAAATGTATTAAGAAAAGATAAAAAATTATCTAATATAGTAAAAAATACTAGTTTATAAATCGGAAAGATGATATTTTACTCGAATTTTTAAAAATGTAGTTCAAATGATGATTAGTCATAGTAAGTGAAGGGGGAGCTTCTGCGTTGATTGCACTAAATAGTTAATAATTATAAAACGAACGCGAACTCTAGGCAGGAAACATGTAGGTTTTTATCCTATAGGTCAACAATTCAAACAGTTGTCAGCTACTTGGCGGGAGCCGAAAAATGCACGTGTTCAAAAACTAAAAAAGCAACTTAAAACTACTACCATTTTCTATATCTTGGGATCTACTCAATGAATTTTGATATTTCTTCTTTTAATTTGTATGTACTTTTGTGTACATTACAAATATGCAATTTGTCTATACATTTATTAATTAATGAACAGTCTAATTTATTTAAACTATTTTTGAAAAAATAATATTTTCTCAAAAATCCATTTTTTGCAATGATACTATCATTATTAATCATAGAAAAAGTTAAGGTATATTTTAATGAATAAATTATGTTCAATAAATTATTATTTAATAAAAATAATTTATTTATTAAAATATACTTTAACTTTTTCTATGATCATTAATGATATGATTAAGAAAATAGGTATTTGGAAAAAAATAATTTTTTCAAGAAATGTCTAAACAAATTAGACCCTTTATTAATTAATACATTTATAATAAAATTGTATACAGTGCTAGTCAAAAGTCCGTACCCCCCCTCTTATCTTTTGAACGGTTTTACCTATAATACTGAAATTTGGATGGAGGAAATTAACTGACGTAAGCTTCTTAACTAGTTATGACAGGTGACGTAATAGTGACAGATGACGTTACAGAGCCACAGTGACCGATAATTTTAAATGGGACCTTATGGCAAGTGATACCTCGTTTGAAAGGTATTCAAAATACCTACTCAGCCATACTAATTTTTTTGTGTTTTAGTTGATTTTGATTTTGGTGAATAAATTAAATAAATATAATAATAATAATAATAATAATAATAAAGACTTTTTATTCATTTGGTATGTAAAACAAATAAGCATATAGTTACAGCACATTGAAGAATATAGAACAAAAGCAAAAAAGTTAAACCCTATTGGGATAACATCTGGCGAAGTCTAGCTAAAGCTACTCTTACTTAACCAAATGTTAATCCCCGACGCTTCTAATTAATCTAAAAATAAACCTAAACTAACTAATTAAAAAGGAACCTAACTTACAAAAAAAGGTGGGGAAAAAAACTAAATATTAACCAAGTACTCAAAAAAAATATTTTTTTTCAAACTCATCATTGGGAAAAAAATTCTTTCAAAACAGCCCAACCAAAAATATGTCCATGAAGCTCAATGCACAACACAATTGTTAAGCAATGTTATTGTTTATCAAAAAGATATAAACGAAATTTATACTTGAATTGATTAATTGAATATAGTTTAATATTATGAGGAATTGAATTATACAGCTTTACTGCGTTGTAGGTAAAACTCCTTTGGAACCAGGCTGATCTGTGTTGTGGCATTGTGAAAGTGTCTTTCAATCTCACGTCTCGCATATGGATTTCCTTTCTTCGGACGAGCTTTTGTTTAAGGATAGTGGAGGTGTTTGGCATCAGAAGTAACTTGTGAATAAAGTTACCCAGATGATATGTGCTTCTATTTTTCATATTAAGCCAACCGCATTCTTTTATTTTATGTGAAATGTGGTCATATTTTCTAATCCCGTAAATCAGTCTACAACAGGAGTTTTGCATTTTCTGTATCCTATTCTTCTCCGTCTCCAGTAGACATGGCATAAAAATAAAATCACCATAAGAGTAATGAGACAGGACAAGGCTCTCACAAAGAAGCTTTTTTAAGTCTTTACTTAAAATGTGACGATTCATAAAAATGAGTTTCAATGATGAAAAAGCTTTTTTGTTAATGTTTTTGACATGTTCCTGAAATCTTAGATTTTCGTCAAATATAATTCCAAGGTTTCTAGCTGAGGCTGTGAATGGTAAACTAACATGATCGATTTTTATGCTTGAATTGTTTTTTACAAGTTGACGTTGGACTTCATTTGCGATACATAATAGTTTTGATTTGGTGGAATTAAGTTTTAAGTTGTGTTCGTCAGAGAGTTCTTTTATTATTTCAAGATCAGAATTAATTTTATCCAAAGCATTAAATAAATCTTCTTTATCGAAACTAAGGTACAATTGAGTGTCGTCAGCGTAAGCAACTATGCTGCAGTATTGTAAAGACTTAATAATATCAGTAGTGTAAATTAAAAACAATAATGGAGAAAGAATTGACCCTTGGGGTACACCTGAAAGAATATTTATTGGGGTAGATTGTTTGTTATCTACAGATATTTTTGGTGTTCTATTTAATAAAAAAGATTGTATTAGGTTTACAGACTCTGCCTCAAACCCATAGTATCGCAATTTTGAACATAACAACTCATGGTCTACGGTATCGAACGCTTTGGAGAAATCTAAAAGAACGAGCAGACTTATTTGACCTTTATCAGATGCTCTTAGGATCTCATCCATAACCGTTACCAAAGCAGTAGCTGTGCTATAGTTTTTCCGGAATCCACATTGTTTATCAGACAGTATTTTATTGTTTGTAAAGTAAAGATATATTTGATCATATAGAATCCTTTCCAATACCTTGGAAAGGGCTGGAAGTATACTTATAATTCGTAAATCAGAGAAAGTCTGAGGATTGTTGTTTTTGGCTATTGGTTTACCAATAGCCATTTTCCATAAATAGGGAAAATATGTTTTTTCTATACAAGAGTTTACTATATGGAGAATATAAATATCTATGAAGGGGCTACAAAGTTGAAGCATTTTCGCTGATATGTTATCTACTCCGCAAGAGTTTGTTTTAATGGAATGCAATGCCAAGTTGATGCTATTCAGTGAGGTGAGCGAAAAAGCGAAATTTAGATTATTATTAAATTTGTTACTATTGTAAAATTGTACTTTATTTTTACCCTTATTAGATACATTGGACAAATATTGTTCAAAATACTTATTAATAGCTTCGGGGTCAGCTAATTTAGGAGGAAGATCGTAGTTTTTATTAGTTCGAACATTTAAATTTTTTATTGCATTCCAAGTTTTATTTGAATTTTTTTCATAACATATATTTTCTAAGTAGTTCTTTTTGGCAGTTCTAGTTAAGTTTACAACTCTATTTCTTAGTAGTTTATAATTATCTCTATCTTCCTGATCCTTACTTTTTTTAAATTTTTGCAACGCCTTTGATCTCTGCTTCTGCAAAAGTCTAATATCATCCGTCAACCAAGGTGCTTTATTTTTTGTTACTCGACATCTTTTATAAGGGGCATGAACACCAAAAAGTTCAATTAATAGTGTGTTAAAGTATTCGATCTTTTTGTCAATATTTGATATTCTAAAAATGTTATTCCAGTTAAGTTCGATTAAATCATTATAAAATTGTTGATAATTAAGATTTTTGAAACAGCGATATTCTATAAATTTAGGTGGTGGTTTATGTGATTTAAGATTAAGCGTTAGATACACAAGATTGTGATCAGAAATATTATCTGTAGGAAGAGTACCTTGGTTAACAACAACGTCCGGACAATTTACAAAAACAGGATCAATAAGTGTGCTCGTTGTCCTTGTTATGCGGGTGGGTTCATTAAGAATTTGCAGTAGACCATAAGACTCAAAACAGTTTAAAATAGGAGAGTTTAAATTGAAAAAATTTATGTTTAAATCTCCCAGAATAACGATTTGATCAAAGATAGGACAAATATATGAAAAAATATTATCAAAATCAGATATAAAAGAGTTAGGATTTGAGTTAGGCGGTCTATAGAACGCACCAACCACAATTTGTTTCATATTAAGTGAAATTTGAAGAAACAAGTACTCCAAAATTGGATTTATTTGAAAGCTGAAATTTATAACTTGCGTTTGTAATGTATTTCTTATGTAAGCACCTACACCACCCCCTCTAGTTTGTCTATCCGCTCTAAAAAAATTATAACCATCAATTTTTACAGTGTTACTATCGATGTTAGAAGAAAGCCAAGTTTCTGTTATTAGTACTACATCATAATCTTGACTACGAATTAAATTTGAAAGCTCATTGAAGCTTGGGAGTAATGACCTAATATTAATATGTGCAAATTTCATAATATAATTTTACTAATCAACTCAAGAATAACAAAAAGGAGAAATCATGGTAAGCTAATGTTCTGTTCTGTTTTGTACATCTTGCTGCACGGAGAAACGTTAAGTAGGTAAAACTTTATTGTTGCAAGGTGTAAGAAACTCGATAAACATAAACTACAATCAACACTGCTGCGCAATTCAGCCACACAAAATACACAATTCGGATGGGCTTAGCTCCAAAAGAATTAAGAAGAACTAAAGAGTACTTGGTTTTAAGTCTGTTTACGTCTTAAAAGAATAAAAAACTGCAATATAAAAAAGAAATATAAAACAACGGATCGCACTGTCCCTTATAGCACAATTAGCGGTGTTCCAAAATAGTATATAATAATAAATAAACCCAACATAAGTAATACAGACCAATATAAATATACTAAAAACAGGCAATTATGTTACGAATTATTTTGCAGATCGAACAAATGAGTTTTAATAATGCAGTGATGCAAAAAAATGTTATTTATAAATATTCACGTAAGTACAGACCTTGATGGTATTATAATCCAAACTTATACTTTATGGCACATCACTCGCGTACACCAATTTACGCACACAAATATTTAGCCACCATTGTTGTTTATATTGTTTTAGTTGCGATAAACATCAAGTTCTGGAAATTTGCGAATTAGTTTTTTCGATCCGACAGAATCTGAAATATATACCAGTCCATTATACGACCATGCCGAATTTTTAAATAATTCCCTAGCACTTTTATAGATTTCTAAATTTTCTTTTGTGAGTAGCTCCGTAATTAACATTTTGGAACCTTTCAGGCGCCTTTTGTTTTGAAATACCATGTCTTTAGTGTGTCGTATAAAATACTGTAGCTTCGCATTTAATTAATAAAAATTCAAATGTACGCCTATGGTTTTTTTGTCAAAAAAGTTGACGTTTTTCGATTCTCTAGTAGTTTTTACGTCAACGTCAACCTTTTTAACAAGTAATCATAGGCGGAATTTTGAATTTTGAATTAATTAAATGAAACTACAATTTTATATTTATTTCATTAATTCGTCAAAATTAGCTTAAACTTAAACAATATTAGTATGACTGAATAGGTATTTTCAATACCTTTCAAACGAGGTGTCACTTGCCATAAGGTCCCATTTAAAATTATCTGTCACAGTGACGCTGTAAGTCATCTGTCACTATTACGTCACCTGTCATGACTAGTTAAGAAGCTTACGTCCGTTTATTTCCTATCTCCAAATTTCACTATTATAGGTATAAAATACGAGGGGGGTACGGACTTTTGACTAGCACTGTATATGTAATGTATGTAGAAATTACACACAAATTAAATTGTTAATAATTAAAAAAACGGACGTGAACTCTAGACAGGACACGGGTAGGTTTTCTTCCTATAGGTCTTCTTCTTCTTTTGCCCTTTAATTCGTCCAATTCTGAACATAGGCTTCCCCCAGTTTCCTCCATTCGCTTCTGTTTAGTGCTTTCTGTTTCCAGTGCGTTCCTCCTATCTTTTTAATGTCGTCTCCCCATCTCATCTGGGGTCGTCCTCTTGCTCTCTTTCCTGTCCATGGTCTCCATTGTTGTATCGTGCTATTCCACCTATTGTCCGTTTGTCTAGCGTTATGACCTGCGAAGCTCCATTTTAGCCTGGTTATATGTTGACCTGCGTCTTTGACTTTTGTTCTATTTCTGACCCAGTTGTTTTGCTTTTTGTCTGTCAATTTTACTCCTAACATTGCTCTCTCCATGGCTCTTTGTGTCTTTATTATTTTATCCATGTTTGCCTTGGTCAAGGTCCATGTTTGGCATGCGTATGTGAGAATTGGGAGTATGCACTGGTCAAACACTCTTGTTTTTAAGTATTGTTGTATTTTTTTATTCTTTAGGACCCATTTTAATTTTCCAAATCCTGCCCAGGCTAATCTGACCCTTCTTTTTATAATCTGTTCCCCTGTTCTGTAACCCCTCTCCGCTGTTTGGTTTTCCTTATTTATTTTTATAATCTGTCCCAAATATATATATAATCATTAACCGCTTCTATTGTGGTGTCGTTTATTATTACGTTTCTATTGTCTTGTGTGTTTGTCATTGTTTTTGTTTTGGCAAAATTCATTTTTAGACCTATTTGTTCGGATTCATTTGCTAGTTCGGTTAGCATGGTTTGTAGTTCTTCAAAATTTGATGCTATGACTACTACATCGTCTGCATATCTTAGGTGGTTTAGTTTCTTTCCATTTATGTTTATTCCCATGTTTGTCCATTCCATTGTTTTGAAAACATCTTCCAGTGCTAATGTAAATAGTTTAGGAGAAATAACATCTCCCTGTCGCACTCCTCTGTTAATTGGTATGGGTTTTGTGGTTTCTTCCAATTGTACTGTCATTGTTGCTTTCTTATATATATTATGTATTAGCATTCTGTATCTGGAATCTATTCGACAGTTGTTTATAGCTTTTTCTATTGCCCACATTTCCACGCTGTCAAATGCTTTTTCGTAGTCAACGAACGCTAAGTGCAGATCTATATGGTATTCGTTAGCTTTTTCTATTAGTGTCCTAATTGTTAGAAGATGGTCAGTGGTGCTATATCCCTTTCGGAATCCTGCCTGCTCTACGGGTTGATACGAGTCCAATTTGTGTGTTAGTCTGTTTTGATAATCCTCATGAATAGTTTATACGTTTGCGACAGCAGTGAGATGGGTCTGTAATTTTTTATGTCCTTTCTGTCGCCTTTCTTAAATAGCAGGATTGTAAGACTTTCGTTCCATTCGTCGGGTATTTCTCCTTTATGTAGACACTGATTAAACAGATTTCTTAATGTTTGTAAGATTTCTTCTTTCCCTTCTTTCAACATTTCAGCAAGGATTCCATCTGGTCCTGGTGCTTTGTTGTTCTTTAATTGTGATAGTGCTGCTTCTATTTCATAATTTTCTATTTTTGGTAGTGTTTCTGAGTTTACATTCGTGATTGTTTTCTTGATATATTCCTGAGTGTTGAAGTTTGCGTCTTTCTTTGAGGTGTAAGTTCTTTATAAAACCTTTCTACTTCTTCTGATATCTTATCTTTTCTCCTCTCTTCCCGTCCTGTTTCATCCTTTATTGAAATGAGTAGTGGATTCCCTAAATTTGGTCGTAAGCATTTTAGGCCCTTATTTCTCTCAATTACTTTCTCGATTTCATTTTGAGTGTGTTTTCTTAGATCCTCTCTGGTTTTTCTTCTAATAAGTTTGTTTAGTTCTACGTATTCTACTGTGTTTCTTTTGTTTTCGCTTATTACTTTTCGTCTACTTTCCATTAATTTAACTGTCCCGCTACTTAATCTATTTTCTTTTGTTGTTAGTTTTTTGGCAGTTTTCATTCCCGCTTCCAAGAGTTTTTCTTTCATTTCTTCATTGATCTTATTAATTTCTGACTCTTCCTTTGCTACTTGTTGATTATAGTTTTCCCTTAAAGTCTGTCTATATTCTTCTGCGTTTTGTCTTATTCTGCTATGGTCAATAGCCGTTGGTTTTCTTCTAGATTTCTGCGTCGCTAGTTTGCTTATTTCTATTTTGGCTCGTAGTATGCGGTGGTCGCTGTCAGTTGAGAATTTATTAAGTGCAGTTACGTCTTCGAAGATTTGTTTATTTTGGCAGAGGAAGTAGTCTATTTCATTTTTTGTCACCCCATTTGGGGAGACCCATGTCCATTTTTCGGTTTGGCTTCTTATTAAAGTATGTATTTATTGCATGAAGGTTTTGTTGTTCCAAATATTCCTATGGGTCTACAATAACTAAAAAAGTAGTCAGCTACCTGAATATTTCAGTTACGTTTTTAACTATTTATAATGGGAAATAAGCCACAATATTATTAAAAAATGATTTTTATTAACGTTTCGACGCCCAAATCGGGTTGATTTCATGTAATCGAATGAACTATCTTTCAGTAAAGTCGTCCCAGGAAAGCAACTCATCAATATTGGCAATATCATTTTAAAGTCTTCTATTTTAAAATGTATCATATGTATCTGAATTGCCGATATAAATGAGTCAAATTAAATAAATTATTAGAAGAATTTTTTTACTAAGCAACAACATTTGTGTTTATGTTAATAGTATTTTGTATTTTGACAACGGCACCCGATTTGGGCGTCGAAACGTTAATAAAAATCATTTTTTAATAATATTGTGGCTTATTTCCCATTATAAATAGTTAAAATGGTAAAAATGACACAAGAAAATAGCTTCAGAACAACATTTCAGTTACATATTATGAAAATGATGTAACAGTGTGAAATAGCTTCAGTGAAATAACAGTTAAAAAAACGGCTACTGCTATCGCAAAACATTCCTATCTTATACTAGTGCAAATTGCAAATTATACATAATCATAATTTTTCATTATTATGTAAAATATTCTGTGTTTATTTTCACCGGTCAAAAGTGAATTCATACCATACTGTGATCAGTGTGATTTTTGTTCTTCTCACTTGTGTAAAATATTATTTTTTATAAATTCTACGTTCCTCATTATAATACATTTCCAAACAATACATTTCTTTTAAGGGACCGTTCAAGTATTACGTAACGCAGGTGGGGGGTGGGTCAAAAATTTTCAAAAATTGCGTTACGTAGGGGGGGAGGGGTGTCAAAAATCGCGTTATATAATACTTGAACACTCACTAAATAAAAAATTCTGCTTGCATTTTTTTTTTCGCAAAAATGGTACATGTTTGAAGGGCGGCTACTAGAGAATTGCCTAGGGCGGCAACTGACCTAAACGCGGCCCTGAACATAACTAAGAAGTTCAAAATATTTCCTAAAAATATTTTTGCGCTCTTTTCAATGCCGATATTAACTTTTTAAAAAATTAATATAGGCAAGGTAAAATAATTGAAAAAAAAAACAGCATATTTTTATATAAAATATCAGGAAAAACACAACTTCTAGTAAACCGATTCTTCCGGTTCCAGAGCTCAGTCTTATAAACCAAAAAAAACCCACATACCAAATTTGGTTGTTGAAGTCGGACTTTTCGTTCAAAAGTTATCGTGCTATTAGTCACATATGTATCGTCGCCATTTTGAATGCTCGCCATTTTTGTACAGGATAAAATCTGAGATAGCCTCGTATCTAATTTTGAACTTTTATATGTGTAGTAAGTGTGGTCCAAATTATATGCTTCTATCATTAAATGCACTATTCTTATAATATTTGCACGAATCTACCGCACTACGACAGGGTATCTCAAATTTAACATAAGAAAAACACTTCTTTCTTCTACCCGGCTTAAGTACAAAAACGAATTTTGAGTAAGTCTTTGCACAACTGTCTAAATACTATAGTAATAAAAACCTAACATATTAACAAATAGCGGAATCCGCTAATCTGTTCACGAAAAAATCAACTATGAAAATGAGCATAATTTTCTATATGCCTAACGTATGCCTCGCAATATATTGGAAAAGGTTATATAGGAAAAAAATATTAATAGAACAGGTCTTATTATATCATAAGAAGCACCAGTGCTTAGCATTTGTCGACGACCTGGTAATATGGGCTAGGAGCAATGCGGAACTAAAGGAAACAGCCAAGAAATTCGAGGAGAAAGCGATGATCAAATGATTGCATACCAACGAGGAAAAACAAAATAAATGGAATGGACAAACAAACAATTTACTCAGGGTCAATACATAACGACGAAAATAACCAAAGGATTCCAATATAAATTCGAAGAAGTGGAAATGTTTGAATACTTAGGAAGTATTTTTACAAGGGACTCTAATATCCAAGAAGAAATAGGTAAAAGAGTTATCTCAGGTAACCGTGCCGTTTATGCTCTCAACAGGCTGATGAGAAGCAAAAATATATCCCGAGAATCGAGAAGTTAAGAACCTACAATAGCGTAATGAGGCCAATCGTAACTTATGCGTCTGAGACATGGACCATATCACAAAAACAGCAAGAAGTGTTATTAGTTAGGGAGCGAAAAGTGCTGCGCAAAATCTTGGTGCCAAGTACGTAAATAGACAACGGATGCGAAAAACGAACAAGGAACTATCAGAGCTTTATCAAGAACCTAATATACTAGTAGTGACAATAGTTCAAAGAATTAGATGGCTGGGTCACCTCCAGATAATTAGTTTAGCGACAGTCCCAAAAATGATAATATCTAGTGCGTTGACAGAAAGAAGAAGAAAGGGAAGACCAAAGTCAAGATGGAGCAATGAGGTCAAAGAAGACATGACAAGACTTGACATAACTGGAAAAAGGAAAGCTACCGATAAACGAGAATCGAAGAGAATAGTGCATCAAGCCATGGGCCTGCTAGGCCTGTAGTACTTTTATATTATACTATATTATAATGCTTGTAGTATTTAGTAGTTAATTTTGAGAGTAAACTGAATGTAAGACCAAATACTTACCATGTCGGG
Organism: Diabrotica virgifera virgifera; assembly: GCF_917563875.1. Classification (NCBI taxonomy): domain Eukaryota; kingdom Metazoa; phylum Arthropoda; class Insecta; order Coleoptera; family Chrysomelidae; genus Diabrotica; species Diabrotica virgifera. The sequence goes on from NC_065443.1 coordinate 174,933,181, forward strand.
ATAGTATCATGAGGTTTTTCCTGGTTTTTCCTTGGGATTTACGATGAATCACTAACACGAGAATTTTACTATCAACATAACTATTGCATGTGGTTGTCTGTTTAAAGACAAATCACATGCTATAATTTTTTGTGACGGATATTCTTAAGTTAAAGTTGATTTCATGTAATCGAATGAACTATCTTTCAATAAAGTCGTCCCAGGAACAGGAAAGCAACTCATTAATATTGGCAATATTATTTTAAGGTCATCTACTTTAAAATGTGTAATATATGCCAATATGAATGAGTCAGATGAAATTAAATTATTGAAAATTTTTTTTACTAAGCAACATAAAAATTTTTTATTTAATTTATTAATTTTGTATTTGGATAACGCATTCCGAAGTGGAAGTCGAAATGTCAATAAATTTCATTTTTAGCTTAAATTGTGGCTTATTTCTCAATAAAATAGTAAAGTGCATAAGATACCACAAAGAATGAGTTTCAAGACAATATTCAGGTTAAAGTAATTTATTCTAATGATCAGTCGTTTTACATTATTACAATATTATTATAATGCAATTTTACGTATATTACAACTATTAATATATGCAATTTTCTGAACACCCTGCATACATACATATAAACACTTATGTAAATTTGTATATTATTCAGATTATTTCATTCATAGGAGATTCTGACCAATAGAAAGCTACAGAAATCTGAATTAAATCGATAATTTTTGATAATCTCCCGTCGTTAAGTATATTACGTCAGATGCCCTTCGTTCATTCAGTGACATTAATGACAAATAATGTTTTAAAAATTATAAAAGTGATGACTTTCAATCGTCAAATATTTATAAAAACTGTGTGTTTAATGGTACTTACATAAATAAATTACAATAAAATTTTGGTTTTGAACAGTTTTATTCATGAAATAATCGCAACAAATTGCACTCGACCTCTGAAATTAATATAGAATTTTTGCTCTCGTGACACTTTGACATAATTTCACTCGCCTTCGGCTCGTGAAATTACAACTGTCAAAGTGTCACTCGGGAAAAGTTCAATAATTTCAGAGCTCTTGTGCAATTACTACTGAAAATTATACGGTATCAACAACTTAGACACGGTTTTTTATGAGGCGTGCGAAAACCAATAGACAAGGCGAAAGCGGCGGGTTCTTTGGAGAAAATACTCCCATGATTTTTTTTTCCATAATCACATTTGTGAGACATTCCAGAATAAGATTCAAGAAGTCGCCCACGCAAAAAGTGCTCCAAATTTTTTTTAACTATTTTTTTAATCAAATTGCAAAAATCAATATTCTTGACCAGGACAATTTTTTTAGGTTTTTTGGACTATTCTGGATAAAAAATGTCTCCTATAATTTTTCTTTAAAGTTGATAGTTTTCGAGGTAACAGCATTTTAAAATTGAAAAAAACGGAAAATGGAGATTTTCAAGGCTTAATAACTCGGTTAAAAGTTATTACTATGAAAGTCAGAAAGTGACTAAATCAAAGTTTAAAGCCCCCCCTACAAGATCCTGAAGAAATTTTTGTCATTATTTGATTACTAAGCTGTTATTTTTAAGTAAAAATAATGCCATGCACGTATTAGGCGGCCGTCCATGATGAATGCGAAAGAGCATTCAGGCAGTCCAATGGCGCATCTCACTCGCACTCACATTTACAGCCATGTCAATACGATCTTACCGCTCATTATAAATAAATAAAAATAACAGCTTAGTAATAAATTAATGACACGAATTTCTTCAGGATCATGAAGGGAGGGCTTTAAATTTGATTTAGTCACTTTCTGACTTTCCTAACAATAATCTTTAACCGAGTTATTAAGTCTTAAAAATGTCCATTTTTGCGTTTTTCAAATTTTAAACTGCTTATAACTCGAACACGATCAATTTTAGAGAAAAATTACAAGAGACCTTTTCCATCCAGAATGATCCGAAAAATCTAAAAAATTTGTCCGTGCCGAAAATATGGATTTTTGCAATTTGATTAAAAAAATTGTTAAAAATAAGTTGGACCACTTTTCGCGTGGGCGACTTCTTGAACCATATTCTGGGGTGTCTCACGAATGTGATTATGCAAAGAAATCTCATGGGAATATTTGTTCCAACGAACCCGCCGTTTTGGTCTTGTCTATAAAGGGGTTAGAACTTTCGTTGAAAATACAAACGGGATTGGAATATCAATATTAATACTGTTACGGTTCAGAAGTATGTTGTTGTATTTTTGTAGGAAAAGTTTCTTTGGATAGATCGTGGACCAATTTTCGTCCCTTAGGGTTATTTTTATTATTGTATATTTAATTAGCGTATACACAAGGGTACCCCCGTTAAGATAGGCAAAATGCCCTCACTCCCCGAAATCAATTTTTTTCATTTTTTTACGTTCTATGCAATTGAGGACCTTGCCGCAAGAATGGGGCAGCTCCATTTTTGGTCAAATTTGGATTAAAGATGCATATTATGTAAAAAAATTAGCTGAATCGATTGGTACAAGAAAGAAGCAGATCCATTTATAAATGGCAAACCTATAACTGTTTATGTACCTGCCTCCGAAATTGTTTGCTGCAAGAAAGATGCAGCTCCGGAGCTGCCCCCTTCTTTCGCCAAACATCGAGACGCTTCGGCTGTAACCGTTAGCTTGGCCTCGAACGAAATTAACGGAAGTTGAAGTTTAGTATTCAGTCTATGATTCAGTCGATTGAAGTCCATTGCTATAAGCATGCCATCAAAACAAATTCTATGATTGAATTCCTTAATCTACTAGATAACAATTTAACAATTGATACAAATATTATTAGTAATATGGAACAGTTTGTTGGTGAGAGAGACACGGACAATCTATCAGGTATGGGTATTGTTCATTTTAATATTCGTGGGCTCAGAAAACATCTTGATGAATTAACCATATATGTAGCTACTATGGAAAAATATTTTGATTTAATTGTTCTCTCTGAAACGAGAAATCTTTTTGAGGTAAGCAATTACAATATTCCTAGATATAATCTGTTTTATAATGATTCTAAAAAAATATATGTGATGGTGTTGCCATCTACATAAAAAATTCAATTAATGCAGACGTTAAAGTAATATCAATAAATGATAACAAATTTCTTAGAGTTACATATTTATTAAATTCTACTTATTCTAAGTATTCATTTGGTGTAACAGCTTCATACCGATCACCTTCTAGTAAAATTGATACTTATATTAATGATTTAGAATCATATTTCTCGCAAATTCAAATGATGGATATTGAAATACATCTAGGTGATATCAATATTGACTTACAAAATCAAAACTCTCCCGAAACAGTTATATATTTAAATATGCTAAATATGTTTGGCTATACTTCTTATATTAATAAACCTACAAGAGTAACTAAAAAATCAAGTACTACGTTAGACCATATATTTATTAGACAGAATAGCGCAATACAAAATGCGTTTAGAATTGATCCTGTAATTTTTACTACTGATATGACAGATCATTATACACCGTTTGTATATTTTAATACTGAAAATGATAAACCGCTGTCCAATTTAAACGATACCGCCCAGATAATAGATTATAAACAATTAAACGTAAAATTGTCCGGTGAATCATGGAATGACTTATATTTAAGTAATACAACGCAAATTGTTTATGATGAGTTTATAAATAAGTTAAATAATTTCATCATAAACTCAACAAAAACTATAAAAAGAAAAAATAAAGAACAATGTAAAAAAATTAAACCCTGGATTAGTTCTGGTTTAATAGTGTCTATTAAAACTAGAGACAATCTAAAGCGAAAACTATTAAAAAACTACTCTATTGAACTAGACAAAGAATATAAAACTTATCGAAATCACTTAAGTAATCTAATTAAAAACACAAAAAATGATTTTTATAAAGCTAAAATTAATGAAACAAACGGTGACTATAAAAAAATGTGGTCTATTATAAATGAAATTTCAGGTTGCAAAAGTAAACAAAACAATCAACTTGAAAATATTCCGTTGATTAATACACAAGGAACTCAAATAACTAATAATATTGAGAAATCAAATATGTTTAACAATTATTTTACAAGTATTGGGCAAAAAATGGCTGATAGTATTACAAAAACTACATTACCACCGGGTTTTGAAAGAAACTTAGAATTACAATCATCAATTGTTTTGGAACCTGTAAATATAAATGAAATTATTTTACTAATATCTAATTTAAAAAATAATAGTGCGCCAGGACCAGACGGAATTACTTCGAAATCAGTTAAAAATATTCATGTGCACATTGCTTCTCCATTAGTTCATATCATTAATCTCTGTTATACAACAGGTAAAATCCCAACACAATGGAAAGAATCACTTGTAACACCTGTTTTCAAAGCCGGTAATCAAAAACAAGTCGACAATTACCGTCCTATATCAGTCATTAATAGTTTTTCGAAAATTTTTGAACAATCTCTCAAAAAGAGACTAATTACATTCTTTGATAAATATAAAATTATAACCGAAAGGCAATTTGGATTTGTGAAAAAAGCTAACACAGAGAAAGCTATAATCGATCTTGTTGATCAAACAGTACAATGTCTAGAAGAATCAAATAAATGTCTAGCAATTTTTCTGGATCTCGCTAAAGCTTTTGATACTATATCACATGAGATTCTTCTAAACAAATTATATAAAAATGGGGTAAGAGGTATAGCTTTAAATCTTATTAGTAATTATTTATCTCAAAGAACACAAAAAGTCAAAATAGGTAATTGTATTAGCTCAACTAAAGAGCTTACTGTTGGGGTACCCCAAGGAACAGTACTAGGTCCGATTCTATTTATACTGTACATTAATAGTATTACCGAAATTCATGGGTTTTCAGGGCGAATTTTATGCTATGCTGATGACACAGTCTTAGTATTTAAAGATTCAACATGGGACCGCGTATGTAAAACAGCTGAATCTGGCATAAGTAAGATACAGTTATGGCTTAACCACAATCTGCTCAGTCTGAATAAAAAAAAAACTAAATTTATTACTTTTTCTTCCACTATGTCTGATCAGCCAACTAATATTAGTTTAAAAATTCATAGTTCAGATTGCAACATTGTGCAGGCATGTCCATGTCCCTCTTTAGAAAAAACTAAATCTATTAAATATTTAGGAGTTATAATTGATCAGCATCTGAGATGGCGTGAGCATGTGGCACACGTTGCAAAAAGAATTAGATCCTTAATGCCTAAATTTTACTTATTAAGAGACATTCTCTCAAAAAAAAAACCTTGAGTATCCTATATAACTCTTGGATTGAATATATAATACGATACTGTATTGTTGTTTGGGGTGGTACATTTAGTAATGCCTTACATATTTTACAGACAGCTCAAAATACACTTCTTAAAATAATATTTAAAAAAAGTAAACTTTTTTCCACATCACTTTTATATAAAGAGCTAAAACAAATGAGTGTCCGATCTATTTATATACAGCAATCATTAGTTTGGGTATTTTCCAATTCAAGTAAGTTAAAAATAAATCAACATCAAAAGTATACAAGGACAACTCAACAACTTTTGGTTAAAGTACCATTTTTCAACAAGACAATTACAAAACGATCACTATTTTATTATGGTCCAACTCTATTTAATTTATTGCCAAAAAATATAAAAACAATAATAAATTATAAACAGTTTAAAAGAACCATAAAAAATATGATATTAACTAAAACAATTGAATTCAACATTTTCTAAAAATTAATTTTCTAGCAAACTGTCTTCTAGTAAATATAGTTGCGCCATGCCGATTAGGTCTTCTCTCCTCTCACTTTCAATTGTATTTTGTCAATCATAGAGTATGTAAATTATACCAGCCACAAGTACTTACTGTTTAAAATTGTACAATTGGATTGTACACCTTCAGGGATTAAGGTTACAATACAGGTATTAAGTTGCCTAGTGTGCTTTTTCCCTGAAGTGGGTGCATTATATTAAATATAATATTATTGTTAATTACAATGTACAAAATTCTTCTTTGGAAATAAAATTGAATTGAATTGAATTGAAATAACGGTCTAACGTATTCTCGCAGTGCATTTTACGAAAGTTGACCACGTGTGTTTCTATACAACTGTTTATTTATTTTTTAAGTGTTTTTTATTATTTATTTGTATCATGAGTGGTACAGAATCTGATTTTGATGATGTTAGTCTGTTTAGTACAGGTTCGTCTGATCTGTATAATCCATCCGAATCGGAAAAAAGCTCTGATCCTGATGAAGCAGGGCCTTCAGTGAAAAGAAGGCGTGTAAAAAAACACAAGCTTCCAGTCAATACAGTTCAAAACGAGGTTCAGAGTGTTTCGTTTGCGAAGAACAGAAAAAGTGTTGATCCAGCTAAGTGGAAACGGAACATTAAGAAAAAGTGTATTGCAGAAGGAAAAAGTTATGTTAACTGGAAAGGTAGTAGTGTGGGACCTAGGCAAACTGGACGTAACTGTGAATGTAAGTTTAAATGTTTTGAAAAGGTGAACGAAGAACAGAGGCAAGCAGTTTTAGTAAACTTTAATGAAATAGGAGACAAACAGATTCAAACTATCTACTTGGGTGGTTTAATAACAGCAAGCAATGTTGCCAGAACTCGAGCTAAAACTGTTGAGAGAGAGAGGCGTAGTTCTGCTCACAAGTATTATATTAAGCTGGGTATGGAAAAAATACGAGTTTTTAGGAGTGCATTTGGAGCAATACACGGGATATCCAAAAAACGAGTGGATAATATTGCTAAAACTTTTCGCAGTAACAACATTACACCACCGAACAGCAAACAAGGTAAACATAAAAACAGAAAAAACATCATTTCAAAAGATTTACTGCAGAAGGTAGATAATCACATAAAAAGTTTTCCACGACGTGAGTCACACTACAGCCGAGTGAAAACGTCCCGTTTTTATTTGTCTCCTGATCTCAATGTTAAAAAGATGCATGAACTTTATTTGCAAGTGAATGAACCGGGAAGTGTTGTTGATAAAAACTATAAACCTAAAGTAACCTACGATTTTTATTTTAGGTATTTTAAAGCAAATTTTAATTATAGTTTTGGGGCACCTCGTTCAGACACCTGTAAAAGATGTGACATATTACACAATAGCCTTCAAGATCCAGCTCTTGATGATAATAAAAAGGAAAATCTACGACTTGAAAAGAAAGTACATGAGGTTAAAGCAAGTCGTTTTTTTACAGATTTAAAAGAAAAGACAAAACTGAGCCAACAAAATAACGACATAGAAATTTTAACGTTTGATTTTCAGCAGAATCTTCCTCTTCCGAAAATTCCGGCCGGCGAAGCCTTCTACAAACGTCAACTATGGGTCTACAATTTTTGCATATATTCGGGCAAAACCGGCAAAGCTCATTTTTACATTTACGATGAAACAACCGCTAGAAAATCACCGAATGAAGTGGTTTCTTTTCTTTATCACTACATAAAAAATATCCTTCCAAAAAATGTCAAACAACTGTACCTCTTTTCTGATAATGCTGCAGCTCAAAATAAAAATTCAACGATACTACAGTTTCTGCATCTTCTTGTAAGAACCACGTCTTTGGAGAATATTCAACATCGTTTTCCTGAACCAGGGCACAGTTTCCTACCGTGTGACCGTTGTTTTGGTGTTATAGAAAAGTTTTTACGAAAAAAGATTATATTTTCTCTCCTACACAATACTGTCAGTTTATTCATCAGACATCCAAATATTTCATACCCATTATGGTTCATCAAGATATGATCTTCAACTTTAGCAGTCATTTTGAGAACCATTTTAAAAAAGTTATAATGAATTCTCAGAAACAGAGGTTTAAGATTTCTCAATACCGGATTTTTGAATACAGCAAGGACCACATGGATACAGTTAATGTGTCTGTTACAACTGGTATTCCTACCTTTGAATCGTACTACATTTTGAGGGACAATAAAGATAATCGTTCAGTTGAAACAAACTTGATGGTGTACGAGTCATCAATACCCGTAAAAAAGGCTAAGTATAAAGACGTAATGCAGTTAGCTACCAACTACGTTCCAGCCAACGAAATGGAGTTTTACCAATCCCTTAAATGTGATGACGTTGGTAATGACAACCATGCTTCCCAGATTTCAGGCACGGATGACGACGATCAAGTAGACGAACAGACTGATTTTCTGTTTGAATATAAAAGAAAAAACGTTTTTTTGTCAGTTTTTAATAATAATAAACAGATTTTGCAGTAAGTTATTTTTTATTTTCCAATAATAACTACAATGATACTATTTTTTTGTAATTTTGGTGCAAGAGAGGGGCAGCTCCAAATTTTTTTGCATTTTTTCAGCAAAAAAGAAGCTTATATAAATAAAGGAAAAAGTTGACAGGTGTACCAATATGATTATCTTTTAACTTAACTGCTTTATTTTAATTAATACATGAGTAAATTTTTATAAAACATTTTTTCTATTTTCCCAAAAGTTATTATAAATGGAGCTGCCCCCTTCTTGCAGCAAGGTCATCAATTAAAAAATAAGATTACGCGGATTTTCAGCTCGCCCCCCCCTTCCCCCTCCACACACAGCAAGAAACGCATATTTTTAGATTTATTTTTTTAGTTGGGTTGCAATTGATTTAAAGTTTCAAAAAATTCACACTTGTAGCTGAAGCTTTCACAAAACACTTCCATTTTTATGGACCCGTAGGTCAAGTGTACATTACCTCAAATTTGTTTTTATTTTTAACTTTTTTAAGCTTATAACTTTTTTTGGAGATGGCAGTAGGACCAATTTTTTGCATTTTGTGTAATTTATCAAAAACCTCTCTGATTTTTTCAGATTTTTCCGTCAGGTGCGCCATCTTGAAAAATCCGGAACACTGTTTTTTTTAGGGGGTTTTCGGGGATTTTATTCATTTTGTAGACTTCAAAATAGGTCAACTCAAGGTTTTATTGATAGATAATGTATAACTTGAAATAACGAAGTATTTTAGGATATTCAAAAATGGGGTAAAACGCCTTTAAATGTCCCAAAAATAATGTTTTTTCAAGTTATGTAAGTGTTTTTGCGGGTTTAATGATATTTTTTGAGATCGATACAGCCTTAATATTATTATTTTAATTTTTTTACGTTATATCTGATTATAAAAATAAGGCTCATCGCATTTTTAGCCCACCACACCCCTCTCCCTGCCTCCATAAAAACGTCAATTTTTATAATTGATGGATTCGACCGTTACTTGATGGAAGTTCATTTTATCTCACAATAAAACACTGAAAAACGTTTTTTTTTCTATACTTCCACAAAATGTATTACAACTTTGTTATTACTACAGCTGTTTCGGCAAAGTGCCTTTCTCAAGTGATATATTTTACAATGTGTTTGCCTTTTTAAGTCTTTAACTGAAGAGGTTGAGGAGTGGGGAGCTGTTTGTCTCGAGTTGGTCATTCAGAATTATATCTGTATTTTTCAATTTATTAATTTCCATTGATTCTAAAAGTGATAGCTTAGGGCCTTTATTTTGAATATGTAGAATTTGAAACTCTTCATTGAAAGAATGATTATGATCTAGAAGGTGAAGTGCGTATGTAGAAGTGTCTGTTCTTCTATTATTGAAAGCCCTTTTGTGTTCTGCTATCCGTTTGTCAAAAGTTCTGCCAGTTTGACCGATGTAAGTTTTCGGAGAGTCACCACAAGTTAGTTTGTACACACCACTCTGTAGTTGCTTTCTCTTTCGGCTTTTATTGTTTTTAATATGTTTGCTTAAGTTGTTGTTAGTTCTGAAAGCTGGTGTTATTCCTTTCTTTTTTATGTATCTGGCTATTTTTGTTGTTATTTTGCCAGTATATGTGAGTGAGCAGAAGGTACTGGGTTCTTTCTGTGGTGGTGGATACACTAATTTCAAGGCTTTCTTATGGAGTTTTTGGTTTAAAATGTTGTTAACTGTTTGTTCGTTATAGCCATTGTTTACTGCTATTTGTCTAATAATATTTAGTTCTGTCTCGAAGTTATTTTTTGTCATAGGAATTTCTGTCAGTCTATGTATCATGCTATGGTAGGCTGCTAATTTGTGTTGTGTAGGATGGGATGATGAATTGTGTATAGTTGTGTCAGTATGGGTAGGTTTATGATATACGGAGAACTCATGTTTGTTGTGTAAAATATATCACTTGAGAAAGGCACTTTGCCGAAACAGCTGTAGTAATAACATAGTTGTAATAAATTTTGAGGAAGTATAGAAAACAAATGTTTTTCAGTGTATTATTGTGAGGTCAATTTTTATATTTTTTTTGTTTAGTAAAATTGCAATTAATTTAAAAATTTTATGAGGCTTCTACAAAACATGTGTATTCTTTATGGACCCGTAGGTCTAGTGTACATATGACCTCAAAATTCCTTTTTTTATTTTTTTAAAACGTATTTTTGACTTCCAATGGGTATTTTTTTAAAATGCCCAATGAATGGTACATCTTCCTCGCTGACGGCCGCCTCAATACATTGTTAATTATTAAAAATAATAGCTTAGTAATAAAATAATGACAAACATTTCTTTGGGATATTGTAGGGGGAGGGGGCTTTGAACTATGATTTGGTCTTTTTCTGACTTTCAATAATAATTTTTAATCGAGATATTAAGCCTAGAAAATGGCCATTTTCGCGTTTTTCAAGCTTTAAATCGCGTATAACTCGACAACAATAAATTTTAGAGAAAAATGAAAAGAGACCTTTTTTGCTCACATCGACCCAGAGAATCTAAAACAAATTTGTCCAAAGTGAAAAAAAAAAACATATATATCTATCTCACCGACACTATTTAACCTGATGTTGGAAGTAATAATAAGGAGGACAAACTTTGCCAACAAAAACATTATTATAGATCAACTTCAACTAGTAGCATATGCAGACGATTTAGTCATAATAGCGAACACGAAGATGACATTATAAAAGCCGCTGAAAAGTTAGATAAGAAAGCGAAGAGAATGGGGCTAAAGATAAACCAGCACAATACAAAATACATGACGCTAGGGAAGGACGACACAACAAATCAGAAATATCTAATAACACAGAACCATAAATTTGAAACTGTATCCACCTTTAGCTACCTGGGAGCAACATTGGGGAAAACTGAAAAAGAGAGAACAGAGGAAAGAATTCTGAAAAGCAAAAAAGCATATGGAATGAATAGAAATCTGCTGAAAAACAAGACCCTGAGCAAGAGAACCAAGATGAACATATAAGACCTTAATAAGACCTGTTGTTACATATGGGATGGAAACAAAAACGATTAACAAGAAAGAAGGATATATTCTTCTGAAATTTGAAAGAAAAATAATGAGAACAATACTGGGCCACAATGTAACAAGAGAAGGAGAAATACGAATTGAAAGAATACGAAATTGAAGAAGAACTAAAAAGAGAAAACATACTCAGATACATAAAATCGCATCGCTTAGATTGGATAGGACATATACAGAGACGCCCACAATCAAATATGTTGAGAAGGATAACTAACTGGACACCACTATGGCCCAGGTGTAGAGGAAGACCCATAAGAAAATGGCTGGATGATGTAGAAGATTACATAAGAGAAATTAATGTGAAAGACTGGAAAGTTCAGTGCAAGGACAGGAAGAAATAGAAAAAAGTCACGAGAACAGCAAAGACACACAGCAAGCTATAAAATTACAGAGGAATAGGATTTTAAACGCCATGGCGTTAGCTATAATCCCTAGGGATTGTGATGCTTAATGAATGAATGAATGAATATGATTTGTTTATATTATTTATTGGTTATGTTATTGAGAGAAATAACTATTAAATTGGTAAAAAGTATTTAAAAGAATTTTGAGGAATACATTCTTGTAAAAACTCCAAAAGTATAACTCGAACAGATTATTGCAAACTTGAAACGCGTTTATCTCAAAACAGTGTTTTAGGACTTAACTCTCTTTACGCACAGAGCACAGCATTGTACACTGTAACTCCTGCTAATGTTCAAAACAGTCACAAGCACGTTAAATTAAATAAAAAATAAAATAAAATACATAAGTATTCCAATAATATAACTATAGTATTAAATTAATGAAATATTAACTATACACTAAAAAAAGCGAAATTGACTTTTACGGCTGTGTAATTCAAATCTAATCTCTGTGGAATAAAAAAAAGTTAAATTAGTTTCTTTTGCTTGATTTTAGCAGATGGTTTAAAACTTATTAGAAATGGTACCCCAGTTAAGATAGATAAAATGCCCTCACTCCCATAATTCAATTTTTTAATTTTTTTAAGTTCTATTTTTAGCTCGCCACCCCCCTTAAGCCTCCCCCCACGGCTAAAAACGTAGATTTTTAGATTTTATTTTTTTTTAGATGGGTTGCAATTAATTTAAAAATTTCAAAAAATTCACACGTGTAGCTGAGGCATCTAAAAAGCATGTCCATTTTTATGGACCCGTAGGTCAAGTGTACATAACCTCAAATTTGTTTTTAACTTTTTTAAAGCTTTTGGAGATGGCTGCAGGTCCAATTTTATTTTGGATTTTGTGTATTTTATCAAAAACTATCTTTAATTTTTTTCAGATTTTTCCGTTAGGTGCTATAACATACCGTTAATTTCTAATTATCTTTATAGATATTTTATTTAAAATTTAATAACGGTTTGTCATTAAGTTATACTCAAAATCAATAAGATCTAATTAAAATAAATCTTTGACTGACGTCATACTTAACTAGTAGTTGGCACGAGTTCTTCAGTTGGTATTAGACACCATTCGCTGTCATGTAAGTTTGTTCTGTGAGGCTCCTCGTCTAACGACGGGAAATAATTGACACTTCGCTTTGTTAGCTAGAACGGAACGGCAGATGGTTGATCGAAAATTACGGGAATTTTAATACGGAGTTTCAAGCTCCTATAAGTATTTAGTGGAAAAATTAATAGTGTTGTTGTTTGGAAGAGCTAGGAGACAAAGTTTGGAAGATCCCGTAGAAATTGAAGTCACACCATCTGGTAATTTTTTTTACTTTTAAAAGGTTTGAGAAAAAAAGAACGAATATGGCCGCCATCGTGTCATATTAAATTCCTATCGAATTTATTTCTGTACATTTATGAACCAAAGTTGTTATTTGAATTTAGTATCTTTAATTCTATCCATGGTTCGAAAATATACACTCAGATGAAGGATTATCTTGTCACATATCCTGTATCTATTTAATTTGTGGGGTTATGCTAACCTCATAAAATTCAATTCAAATTTTACAGATTACATTCATTATTATCTAAAGTCTACTAAATTGCGTGCATTTTAGCCACCTTAAATTTCGTTCCCATCATTTTTCCTAAATTTTACAACATATTACATTATCCCATATCATTTTTATTAATAAAAAAACACCCTTTATAGAAATATTGCTTTCAGATACAAATCATATTCTGTATTAAATATTGAATTTAAATTAAATTCCAAATTATTGTGTCCGTAGTGTGAATCAAGGTCAAATCCATCAGTGTTTTTACTAATGATCTTCTTTTTGTTGTGCATTCTACAAAAAGATATCTCATTTCTTTTTCTTTTTTTTTTTCTCTTTTTGCCTTTCCGGAGATTTTACATTGAAAGTAAAACGGGAAATGTTTGTTTTAGCCGTTTGGGTGAAATTATAAAGTAACCAGTCCATCAGCTCCCCTAACAACCGGGAGCAACCGTTCTAGGCCAAGCCAGGTCACTTGGAGACCAGCCTGGAGAATCTCCTCCCACGTAGCGTTGAATTCTGCACTTCGCCCCGAAGGGCACCTTGAATAATTGGTACAAGCTAGCACCATCCCTGTGCTAATTCTACTACCAGGGATTTTGGTATCCATAACAAGGACACTTTTGGGAACCATAATATAGGGTTTGTTTTGGGGACACTTGGTACTTATTTGCAAGTGATTATTACTCTACCATCACAACACGTTAATATTTTTGTGTAATAATCAGGACATTTAGTTCAAACTAAGTTTTATAGTTTAATCACACATATTTTTGTTTCAAGATTTAGGTTGCATTTTTTTTCATATTATTATATCTATAATTTTTGATAGTGTTTCCCAAACCAGTAAACTCTCTGGTCAAGGAGGTTTGAGCTCAGATCATCTTTTCCCTCATATGAGATCCTCTTTACCTTTGTATTATATTACCTGAAATTTACTTGTACCATTTATTTATTTAATTAACTTTATATTTTTTTGTTACTAACCTTGCTAGTCTCCACTTATCAATTTAAATTTATATATTTTTACTCTTTATTGCTAATTTGTTAACTTATATAACTTTAACGTACTTTAGCCAATCATTCTAATTAATTAAACTTATTTGCTTAACTTTTTACTTAAATTCATTTATTTAACTTTTAATTATATCCCTGGACGCTATTCCCTTTGAATAGCTATCCATTTTACTTGTGATAAATTTTTAGTGACTACGCGTCGAAGCAACTGATTTTTATATATCAAGTAGACCGTAGATTCACATTAAGGAGGCTGGTGCCTATTTAACTCTTTGAGAGTTTATATTATTGTTCATTCGTTTGTAGTTTAGCGTTGCTGTACGTATTTTAATCGTACAATTATTTGGTGAAGGTTGTTATTTAACCTAGTATATGTAAGTTGGGGGTATGCTTCCTAGAAAAGCTACTCCAATACTAATTTAATAGGTAATTATATTTATACTTAGATAGGTAATTATTTCCCATTGTCATTTTATAGTTACATAATTTGTATTTTTCTAACTCAGAGGTTGTCAAAAATCTAAGTAGTTATATTTAATAAATATTTATTTGTTTTTGTATACCAATTATTTTTTTTCCCATTTTTGAATTTAATAATTTATTATATTTACTATTTAACAGCAGTGTAAGATACCTGGAAGTTTGGTCCATTCCGACTTCTGGCGCCCATAATTCAGTCTATTTTATTTATCTTCTATATTCTTCTATTTTTATTATATTATTATATTTATCTAATTTATTTTCTGAACATATATTTTTATCTTAAAAGATTTCCCTTTTTCTAGTCATCATCATCTCTCTTTAGGTTGAGCTACTGTTCTTCGACAGGCATGCAAACGAGCCGTATCCATCCTTGAGTGTCAAGTTGCTCTCTTGCATCTATAGCTAGCCAACTCTATTCAGTTTGCCTCTGTCTCTCCATACTTCTTCTATACTGTTATCCCCTTCTCTTCATTTTTACATCTTTCCACTTTCCTTCACTCATTTCTTCTTATCATTTTAGTTCAACAAATACTACTGCAAAGTAGTATTTTTGTTACATCGGCAGCCCAACTTGGTGCCAACCTTAGGTTCTAAGACAGTAGTTCTTTTAGTTCATTTTTTCTTTTATTTGTATTTTTTTTGTATTATTCCCTTCTGATATCTTTTTATACATTCTGTTCTGATTTATTTTGTCTTTAATTATTTAATACTTAGCAGGTACACTGTCACTGCTGTATCTATTAATTAGTTGAGATTTTGAAACCTCTTTTATAGTTTGTCATACAGCTTACATTCTAGGTTGAATTTGAAACGAAGTATAAGTAACTAACATATATATTATATTATTGCAAATTTTACTCCTTCAGCCAGTGGTGTATTTGTATGTACAGTTGATCGTTATTACTTACATTTTTTTTGGGTACAAGTATAATAACTAAAAATTTTTTTTCAAATATTCAGGTACTATATCTACTTGATTATACCTTATTTACTGTATTTATTCGATATATATATTTTGCTGGCCATTTTTGATTTTGTTGGTGTGTTGCTAATATTTTCTCCGTATCTATATATTTTGCGTACAAACTTAAGTGTATTTCGTATTTCTGACTTTTGGATTGCTTGTCAATAATTTTTGCTTTCACCATGTGTGCTTTTAAAGTTGAACATCTTCTGGTGGACGAATTGGACTATGAGTTGAAAATTAGGGACGTAGTACCAGAGGAGTCAGCAACCGTCGATAGAAAACGCAATCTTCTGCGGGGTGCTTTGAAGCAAGAAGCAGGCAATAGGAGTTTCACCCAACTTTCGGCTGTACATATCCCTTTTGAGGACCAACGGAAAGGAATATCCGAAACGTTGGATAGCTTGTCGAAGAAAATAGAGAAGTTTAGGGGAACTGTACAGGACAATGAATATGTTAGATTAATATCTCGTCTAGCTCATATTTCTGGCCGGGTACACTTGTTACAGTGTACTACAGAAGAGCAGGAACCTTTTAAAAAGTCTGTTTCTCTTAAAATCCTTACCTTGGAGGGTGAGCTTGATTCTAAGGTTAACCCCATAGCCACATCTACTCCTAATGCTCCAGTCAGTGTCGTTCCTAGTTTCACATACTCCAAACCTGTGCAAGTACACAAATGGGGTGTTTCATTTTCCGGTGAAAAACAGCACAATGATGTGATTACATTTTTAGAAAAGGTCGAATGTCTTCGTGTATCTAGAGGTGTCTCTGAAGAAAATTTGTTTGCTGCTTCAGCTGAATTGTTTACCGTTCCTGCTTTTACCTGGTTCATGAATAATAGAGGTAATTTATCTTGTTGGTCTAATCTGGTTCGCAAGTTGAAGTCAGATTTTCTTCCTTACTCATACCAGGATGATCTCTTGGATGAAATCAAAAACCGTAAGCAGAAACCAGGGGAGTCTGTCACTATGTTCATTAACACTATTTTAGGCATGTGTAGCCGTTTAGACACTCCTTTATCTGATTTGCCCAAAATAAAAATCATCTTAAAATGTTTATTGCCTTTTTACCATCAACAGTTAGCTCTTATGGACATCCAGAGTATTGATGATCTCACTGTAAAGTGCAAACGTTTGGAGGAAACGTTATCCTGGTCTTCTCAGCCTCCATCTTCATCTCGACCCTCTTCTAACTCTTCTTCTCAACCAACTTCCTTTAGACAACGTTCTTGGCAAAATAAGGGCCCTGAACATAATGTTTCTGTTTTTAGTTCCGTTGTTTGCTGGAATTGTCACCAGTCTAATCATAAGTTCAATGATTGTGGTATCCCTCAAACTCGTATTTTCTGCCACGGTTGTGGTAGGGAAAATACCCTCAAAAGAAATTGTTTCAAGTGTTCGGGATCAAGTCGGGATCAAGGGATTCGGTTCAAGGTCCGTCCCCTGAGCGTTTCTCCGTCCAACACCCAATCAGGGAATCAAACCCCATCAGAAAACGAGACCGCTGGCCCAAGCACACCCAGCAACTCAAACCCATCTTCCAGTCGGAAAGGGAAGAAAGCATCGTTCAGGAAACAAGCACACACCACAAATCAAAATCAGTCCAGAAATTAACTTTTAGTCACGATACGTTGAACGCGCATGATTCACAGGGTTGCAAAGCCACAAATTCTTCTTTAATTAGTAGTGTTAATTATAATAATGAGTTTGATAGTGAAGTAGTTCCATATAATGGCTGTAGCCAACCAAATACTTTAGATTTAGATATTAATTCTTTATTGGTTAGGAAACAAAATGATAATAGGCCATATCTACCTATTCAAATTTTAGGACAATCGTGTTTAGCTTTACTAGATAGTGGCTCTAATATTTCATTGATAGGAGCACATTCATTAAATTTATTGAAAAATGCTAATATTCCCATTATGCCCACAGTGGCAAATTTATGTAGGAAAATTACATTTTATGTTATTCCTTCTGTACAGAATTCTATAATTTTAGGTATGGACTTCTTCAATGCTTTTAATAGCACCTTAAGTTGTTCTGATTTTTCTTTTTCCATATCTGAATTTAATCTGTCTACCCTTAGTGCTATTCATGATTTTTCCAGTTTATCTAGTTCTGAACAAAGGCAATTGGAGAATATGATCTCTCAGTTTACTACTATTTCTTCAAATGACAAACTAAGTCGTACTTCATTAATATCTCACACTATTGAGGTGGGAAATCCTACTCCTTTCAGATTATATCAGTATCCCATACCTCAAGCCTGGCAGGCAGATTTAGAAAAAGAAGTAGATTCGATGCTTGCTTTAAATATCATAGAACATTCAACGTCGTCCTATTGTTCCCCACTCTGGTTAACAAAGAAAAAGGATGGATCCTTCAGGATCTGCTTTGATGGTCGAAAACTAAACAGTATCACTACTAACAGGGATGCTTATCCAATTCCCCGAATCGACGTGATTTTGAGCAAACTTCAGAATGCCAAATACATCTCTTCGATTGATTTGTCTAAGGCCTTTTTACAGATCCCACTGAGTGAAGAGAGCAAGAAATATACTGCTTTTGCTGTCAGTGGTAAAGGATTATTCCAGTTTGTCACCATGCCTTTCGGTCTTGTTTCTGCTCCTCAGACAATGTGTCGTCTGATGGATTTAGTCATTGGTCCACAGTTAGAGCCCTATGTTTTCTATTATTTGGACGATATTTTAGTAGTCACTCCTGATTTTTCCCTTCATATGGAAATTTTAGATAAATTGTTTTTACGTCTTAAGGAAGCTAATCTAACAATTAATCTGGATAAGTGTCAGTTTTGTCGCCCTAGTCTTAAGTTTTTGGGTTATGTTGTTGATAATCAGGGTCTAAGGACTGATCCTGAGAAAATAGTTGCTATTAAGAATTTTCCTATACCTAAGACCACCACCCAAGTCCGTAGGATATTGGGAATGTGTGGATATTACCGCCGGATTGTACCTTCGTACTCTACCTTGTTGTCACCTCTTACGGATCTTTTGAAGAACAGGAAAAAGGGGCAGACCATTACCTGGACTCCTGAGGCTGATGAAGCTTTTAGGCGCGTTAAAGAGGCTTTAACTAGCGCACCAGTCATGATGTCACCTAATTTTAATGAGCATTTTTATTTGATGACTGATTACTCTAATACTGCTTCTGGTGGCATATTGTTCCAGTTGAAAGATGGCTCGGAACATCCCATAGCTTACACGTGTAAGAAATTGAATAAGGCCCAGAAAAACTATTCCACCACTGAGAAAGAACTCTTAGCTATCATACATGTGTTGGAAGCATTTCGTTATTATTTAGAGGGCCGTAATTTCACCATAATTACGGACCACAGTTCCTTGGTATGGCTTCATAGTATGAAAAACCCATCTCAGAGACTTTCCCGATGGATGTGCAAACTGGCTGCATATTCCTATAAGATTGTTCATCGAAAGGCCAACGGTGTAGTGGTTGCTGATGCTCTTTCCCGTGTCCATGATCTTAATGTCTTAGATTTGTCCACCTTAACTCCTGACGAGTGGTATCAGAATATGATTGATAGGGTTACTCAAGACCCACAAAATTATCCTGATTTTAAGGTAGAGAACAATGTACTCTACAAATATATCTTAAGTCCTATAGAGGCCTTATCCAGTATGTCAGATTGGAAAATAGTTGTACCTACGCCAAATAGGGAGAACATCTTACGTATGTTTCATGATGAAGTTACTGCTGGACATTTTGGTTTTTATAAAACTTTTCATCGTATTGCCGAATTATATTATTGGCCTGGCATGCGCAAGTCTATCAAAAAGTATATTTCTAAGTGTATAGTTTGTGCGACTTGTAAACCCAGTAATTTACCGCAAGCTGGGTTCCTTTAGGAACATTAATTTTCCTTGGCAGATGATCTCATTGGATCTCATTGGACCTTATCCTCGTAGCTATAAGGGTAATACTTATTGCTTGGTAGTTGTGGATTATTTCACCAAATTTCCTTTAGTTTGTCCTCTTCGTCAGGCCACAACTCCAGCAATTTTGAAATATTTAGAGGAACAAGTCTTTTTGTTGTTTGGTGTTCCCCAAATTGTGTCATGTGACAATGGTCCTCAGTTTGTGTCAAAGGCTTTTAAAGACCTTCTAACTAAATATAAGGTTCAGAAGACCTTTTATAATGCTGCCTACCATCCTCAAGCCAATCATACTGAGAGAGTGAATCGCAGTATTGTCACAGCCCTAAGGTCCTATACATTCCCAGATCACAGAGCTTGGGATCAATATATCCATTCCATAGCTCAAGCCATAAGGACCTCTGTCCATGAGGTTACCCAATGTTCTCCTGCATATCTCAATTTTGGTAGAAATGTTGCTTTATCTGGTGACTATTTTGGTGCAATTTCAGACACTTCCACAAATCTCCCTCAGATATCCGATAACCTTCATCGCTTAGATGATCTCCAGACTCTACCTCAAATTCTTTCTGACATTAGGAAGAAGTTAAAAACTTCCTATTTAAGGAACCAGCAGCAGTATAATTTGAGAAAAAGAGATCTGCGATTCTTCGTTGGAGATAGAGTGTTGAAGCGAAACTTTGTAAAGTCTAATAAGGGTGATGCTATTTCGGCAAAATTTTGCCAGAAATATATTCCCTGTACGGTTGTGAAGGTAATATCTCCTTTAGTATATGAATTGAAGGACAATTCGACTAACAAACGAATTGGACAATTTCACATAAAGGATTTACTGCCTGATAACACCATGGATGAGGTTGATTCGTCATCTTCGGAAGAAGATTAACTTTATAGGGTTGTTTGAGCTAACCTCTTCCTCTATTTGTCTTTAGCTCGATCCTTATTAAGATTCAGTATTTTAGTTTAGTATTTTATTCACCAGATAGAGCAGGTACATAGCTCAATTTTTATCTTTTGGCATGGTTGTTAGATGACTTCCAATGTATGAATCATTAGGTTAATTATTTATGTAGTACTCTTATGTATGAGCTTATCATTTTTTTTCTCATTATTAATGCTGCACTTTAATTATTATGAACCAACCTTATTAATTACTAACCCTGTCAGTTGGATCACCTAGTTGGTTATTGGTTGTTGGTTATTGTATATTTATATATTTGAATATGTAAGCTGATGCAAGTACGTTGGTTTAATATTGATATTTGGTATGGAACTATGGAACTAAGAATATTATACACTACTTATCTCAGGTTGTGTGTTGTATTTTTGATATTAGACTACATATTATTTTTTTATATGTATCTTTTATTATCTTGTTATTAGATTTGCCATATTGGAAAGATGGGGTGGTTCTTAATTTGATATTGGTTTACTTTATCAACATTTGTCACGGATATCTTAAATACTTTATAATAATTCATATCCTTATGCCCTGAGTATGATTCTGGAATTAGTTTGGAATTCTGATGTATGTATGGATTTCTTCTTAAGAACTAGTCTGCCAATGCTCTGTAATTTGGGTTCCTAGGTAACCTAGTGAATGCGTGGGTTCGAAATTCAGCAACTGATCACTGCTATCCGATTTCGTAACCTATGTTTTCATAGCAGAGTATGCAGATGTTTATCCATCAAAATATTTCTGGTCAGGAAATGTTGGCCACATGTCCTGACCATCCTTGTGTAATTATTCCAGTTATTCCAGTTACATTTTTAGCATTTGATAGGGAATATTTAGTTTATATTATGTCCCGTACTTCATACTTCATAGGTAGTAGGTTCCTTTTAGTATTTGAGGTGTTTGGACAAATGAATTGCTTATTTTAGTAGATTCCCTCTTCTTTCCATAGGCATTAGTTTGTTGTTGAGATTCAGGAATATTTCCTGGATAATTATGTATGCGAGAACGCATGAATCTACAGTTTTATTTAAAATTGGTTGCTCGTTCTCGTCATATATCAGGTATCATGTTGTCATAGACCTTGTCAGTTCACCGTTTAGATTTTTTTATTACAATTGGTACGTTATCTGTATCTCTTATTCCCATGCATCTATTGTAGCTACATGCTATAGCTAGTGAACAACAGCACGGACCAATTTTAGTTAGTCAACGACTTACTTTAGTCGATAGACCTAGTTTGGTTTATTTAGTATTAGTGAGAATTGGTACACAAATCTTCCTGATCGTTCTTCTTTGGGTATGCTCCTATAAATCTGGTGTCCATCGATAGTCCGATTTTGGATAAAGCGTCCGAGTCCTCACTTATTTTGTTAGTTGGTTGTATAGGCTCGTATTACCAGTTTCGGTTGTACATAGGCCTAATTAATTTATGTGATTTAGCATTGGTGTGAATTGGTCCATAAATCTTCCTGGTCGTCCTTCTGTGGATATGCTTTATGAATCTGGTGTCCATTGAGAGTCCGACTTTGGATTAAGTGTCCGATTCCACATTTATTTTGATTAATGAGTTTTTGGATAACTTTGATATGCTTACTATTTGTATTATTTGGCACTGGTGAGAATTGTTCCATAAATATTCCTGATTGTTCTTCTCTGGATATGCTATTATGAATCTGGTGTCCATTGGTAGTTCAATTTTGGATTAAGTGTTCGATTCGTCACTGATTTTAGTTTTGATTTCTTTTGTCTTACTTTAGTATATTTATTTGGGTTATGGTGCGAATTGGCTCATACCTTTGCCTGGTTGTTCGTCCTTGGATATACCCTTTTTAAATTTTATGTCCATGGATAGTTCAATTTTGGATTTAGTGCCAGTTCGACATTTATTTATCATTACGAACTTTAGTATATTATTTAGCTTATGTTTTGGTTTGCAGACAAAATGTCGATGACATTTTAATAAGACTTCGAGTCATCGTTGGCGATTCATAGTTTTGGTGTAGTGATCATCCTTCTTTCCCTGATCCTTAATTTGTGGTTACTTGTAATCTTGCGGATCAACGTAGAATGATAGATTATTACCACTTGGTTATTAATATTTTGAATTAAAAAAAAAAAAAAATTTTGCTTAAAATTTTTTTCTCCGAGTAGAAGGGGAATATAACATTCCGTTAATTTCTAATTATCTTTATAGATATTTTATTTAAAATTTAATAACGGTTTGTCATTAAGTTATACTCAAAATCAATAAGATCTAATTAAAATAAATCTTTGACTGACGTCATACTTAACTAGTAGTTGGCACGAGTTCTTCAGTTGGTATTAGACACCATTCGCTGTCATGTAAGTTTGTTCTGTGAGGCTCCTCGTCTAACGACGGGAAATAATTGACACTTCGCTTGGTTAGCTAGAACGGAACGGCAGATGGTTGATCGAAAATTACGGGAATTTTAATACGGAGTTTCAAGCTCCTATAAGTATTTAGTGGAAAAATTAATAGTGTTGTTGTTTGGAAGAGCTAGGAGACAAAGTTTGGAAGATCCCGTAGAAATTGAAGTCACACCATCTGGTAATTTGTTTTACTTTTAAAAGGTTTGAGAAAAAAAGAACGAATATGGCCGCCATCGTGTCATATTAAATTCCTATCGAATTTATTTCTGTACATTTATGAACCAAAGTTGTTATTTGAATTTAGTATCTTTAATTCTATCCATGGTTCGAAAATATACACTCAGATGAAGGATTATCTTGTCACATATCCTGTATCTATTTAATTTGTGGGGTTATGCTAACCTCATAAAATTCAATTCAAATTTTACAGATTACATTCATTATTATCTAAAGTCTACTAAATTGCGTGCATTTTAGCCACCTTAAATTTCGTTCCCATCATTTTTCCTAAATTTTACAACATATTACATTATCCCATATCATTTTTATTAATAAAAAAATACCCTTTATAGAAATATTGCTTTCAGATACAAATCATATTCTGTATTAAATATTGAATTTAAAGTTAAATTCCAAATTATTGTGTCCGTAGTGTGAATCAAGGTCAAATCCATCAGTGTTTTTACTAATGATCTTCTGTTTGTTGTGCATTCTACAAAAAGATGTCTCATTTCTTTTTCTTTTTTTTTTCTCTTTTTGCCTTTCCGGAGATTTTACATTGAAAGTAAAACGGGAAATGTTTGTTTTAGCCGTTTGGGTGAAATTATAAAGTAACCAGTCCATCAGCTCCCCTAACAACCGGGAGCAACCGTTCTAGGCCAAGCCAGGTCCCTTGGAGACCAGCCTGGAGAATCTCCTCCCACGTAGCGTTGAATTCTACACTTCGCCCCGAAGGGCACCTTGAATAATTGGTACAAGCTAGCACCATCCCTGTGCTAATTCTACTACCAGGGATTTTGGTATCCATAACAAGGACACTTTTGGGAACCATAATATAGGGTTTGTTTTGGGGACACTTGGTACTTATTTGCAAGTGATTATTACTCTACCATCACAACACGTTAATATTTTTGTGTAATAATCAGGACATTTAGTTCAAACTAAGTTTTATAGTTTAATCACACATAGTTTTGTTTCAAGATTTAGGTTGCATTTTTTTTTCATATTATTATATCTATAATTTTTGATAGTGTTTCCCAAACCAGTAAACTCTCTGGTCAAGGAGGTTTGAGCTCAGATCATCTTTTCCCTCATATGAGATTCTCTTTACCTTTGTATTATATTACCTGAAATTTACTTGTACCATTTATTTATTTAATTAACTTTATATTTTTTTGTTACTAACCTTGCTAGTCTCCACTTATCAATTTAAATTTATATAATTTTACTCTTTATTGCTAATTTATTAACTTATATAACTTTAACGTACTTTAGCCAATCATTCTAATTAATTAAACTTATTTGCTTAACTTTTTACTTAAATTCATTTATTTAACTTTTAATTATATCCCTGGACGCTATTCCCTTTGAATAGCTATCCATTTTACTTGTGATAAATTTTTAGTGACTACGCGTCGAAGCAACTGATTTTTATATATCAAGTAGACCGTAGATTCACATTAAGGAGGCTGGTGCCTATTTAACTCTTTGAGAGTTTATATTATTGTTCATTCGTTTGTAGTTTAGCGTTGCTGTACGTATTTTAATCGTACAATTATTTGGTGAAGGTTGTTATTTAACCTAGTATATGTAAGTTGGGGGTATGCTTCCTAGAAAAGCTACTCCAATACTAATTTAATAGGTAATTATATTTATACTTAGATAGGTAATTATTTCCCATTGTCATTTTATAGTTACATAATTTGTATTTTTCTAACTCAGAGGTTGTCAAAAATCTAAGTAGTTATATTTAATAAATATTTATTTGTTTTTGTATACCAATTATTTTTTTTCCCATTTTTGAATTTAATAATTTAATATATTTACTATTTAACAGCAGCGTAAGATACCTGGAAGTTTGGTCCATTCCGACTTCTGGCGCCCATAATTCAGTCTATTTTATTTATCTTCTATATTCTTCTATTTTTATTATATTATTATATTTATCTAATTTATTTTCTGAACATATATTTTTATCTTAAAAGATTTCCCTTTTTCTAGTCATCATCTCTCTTTAGGTTGAGCTACTGTCCTTCGACAGGCATGCAAACGAGCCGTATCCATCCTTGAGTGTCAAGTTGCTCTCTTGCATCTATAGCTAGCCAACTCTATTCAGTTTGCCTCTGTCTCTCCATACTTCTTCTATACTGTTATCCCCTTCTCTTCATTTTTACATCTTTCCACTTTCCTTCACTCATTTCTTCTTATCATTTTAGTTCAACAAATACTACTGCAAAGTAGTATTTTTGCTACAGTGCGCCATCTTGAAAAATCCGGAAAACGATTTTTTAGGGGGTTTTTGGGATTTTCTTCATTTTTTAGACTTCAAAATAGATCAACTCAAGGTTTTGTTAATAGATAATGTATAATTTGAAACAAGGGAGTATTTTAGGTAATTCAAAAATTGTGCGAAACACTTTTAAACGAAGCTAGGACAAATTATCCCCGACAAATAATCCCGGACAAAAAATGCCCACAAATTATCCCTGGCCAAAATATCCCCGGACAAAAAAATCCTGGACAAATAATACCCGGACAAAAAATCCCCACAAAAAATCCCAGACAAAATATCCCCAAGAAATATTTGCTGCCGAATAATTCTCTAAAAGTTTTCCCGTGAATGCAATCGACGTAAATGTTTTTCAGCCTCAGTGCATGAGAGATAGATAGCAATCGCCATGAAACCGCTTTTCGGTACGAAAATAATGAATAGCAATTAAGAGTAAGCATGAATTGTAATTTCAATTACCAAATTTTGAATTCCAATTTCATGTCGAAAACTTCAAATTTTACATGAAAAAAGAGTGTGATTTTCTTCAAAAATCGTGGAACGTATGGGGAATGAGCTAAGTTTGTGAGAATCATGTTGTAATTATTCACTTAAATCTTTTGCTCACTCTGCTTTGAATAACTATGTTCAAAACATTCCGTATTCGTGATGATAACTACTGCTGATTGTAAAACTACAATTCATGCTCCGTAACGTGAAGAGACATGAAGTAAACCTCATAATGGGCGACTTTATTGCCAAGATAGGGAGAGGTAGAGACGACGATTTAATAGGCCCGTACAGCCTGGGAGAGAGAAATGACCGAGGCGAACGACTATATCAATTTTGCCAAGAGGAAGATATGAAAATATCTAATACCTGGTTCAAGCTACCACCTAGACGCTTATATACATGGAAAGCCCCAGCGGACCGCCCTGAGAGTATAGTTCGAAACCAGATCGATTACATAATGGTTAACAAGAGATTTGGATCATCAATAACTAGAACTTGTACATACCCTGGCGCCGATGTTTTATCAGACCATGTCCTTCTCTTAGCAGAAATAAAAATAAAAATCGCTAATATGAGGAGACCTAAACCAGAACCAAGAATAGACTATGCTAAACTTAAAGATGAGAATACCAGAAGAGAATTAAGTATGAAATTAAACAAAGAACTAACAAAGAATACAAAAGTAGAACTAGAAAGAGAAGTTAATTTGGATAACACATGGAGAGCCATAGAGGATACAATGACGGATACAGTTAAAAAAGAATTAGGTTATAAACAAAAAAATACAAAAGAAAAGTTGGATGACTGACGAAATCCTGGCAATGTTCGAAGAAAGAAGAAAACATAAAAACCAAGGGAACCGAGACAAATATCGAGAACAACAACAACGCATAAGAAGAGAGATAAGAACGGCAAAAAATAAGTGGCTAAAGAAACAGTGTGAGGAAATGGAACAGTTACAAAAACAACATGATGACCACAACATACATAGGAAACTAAAGGAGGTAGCTGGAATATACAGAAAAAAGAAATTTTCTAACTTAGAAAATGAACAAGGAAAAATGGCACAAGATGATAGAGAGAGGAAACTCATATGGGAAAAATACATCAAAAATCTCTTTGCAGACGAGAGGCCTGAGATAGAAGTCGTTCAGGAACAAGTGATAGATATTAACAACCTATCTGGTCCCGAGATCACAACTGAAGAAATTACTAAAGCAATAAATACCTCGAAAGACGGGAAAGCAGTTGGACCTGATAAAATTCCTGTTTAGTTACTCAGATTGTTAGATGAAGAGGGAATTACGATACTCCAAAGATTTTTCAACCAAATCTATAAAAAAGGAAAATTCCCCGTCCAATGGCTTGTATCTACCTTTAGCCCTTTGCCAAAAAAGAACAACGCAACAAAGTGTCAAGAGCACCGACTGATAAGTCTGATGAGCCATTCTTTAAAAATATTCCTCAAAGTTCTTCACTACAGAATCTCCACAAAATGCGATAAGGTTATTGGTTGCTCACAATTTGGATTTCGAAAAGGCCTGGGTACCAGGGAAGCACTAGTTGCAACCCAAGTGCTAGCTCAGAACTGCTACGATCAAAGAAAAGATGTAATGATGTGCTTTATAGATTATGCAAAAGCCTTCGATCCAGTACAACATCATAAACTCGTACATATACTAAAACAACTCGACATAGATCAAAAAGACATTCGTTGCATAGAGGCTCTTTACTGGAATCAAACAGCTGTCGTCAAGGTGGATAATCAAACAACGCAAGCTCAAAAAATTCTCAGAGATGTAAGACAGGGATGCATTCTCTCCCCAGTACTGTTCAATCTATATTCAGAAAGTATCTTCCAGGAAGCTCTTGAGGAATGCGAAAGCGGCTTCAAAGTGAATGGTACCTGGGTCAATAATATACGATATGC
Source organism: Diabrotica virgifera virgifera (assembly GCF_917563875.1). Classification (NCBI taxonomy): domain Eukaryota; kingdom Metazoa; phylum Arthropoda; class Insecta; order Coleoptera; family Chrysomelidae; genus Diabrotica; species Diabrotica virgifera. Next base: position 174,961,082 of record NC_065443.1, read on the forward strand.
GGATGATTCGGTCTTAATAGCAGACAATATAGAAGACCTCCAAAACCTTCTTAATAAAATTGGAGAGCATAGCGAGAACATGGGACTTAGCATCAACATAAAAAAGACGAAGTTCCTTATAATCAGCCGTCAATTATGTCACATCAAAATGCAAGACTAGCATATAACAACCAAGATGTAGAGCGGGTAAGAAAGTTTAAGTACCTGGGAACCTGGCTATGTGAAGACTGGATGTCGGCTATGGAAATTAAGGATATAAATTGTCGGATAGAAAGAGCCAGAAGTGCATTCATGAAATTCAGAAACGTCTTTACGAACTCTGACTTTGACCTAAATCTAAGATTAAGATTCACAAAATGCTATATATGGTCGGTGCTCCTATATGGCATGGAAGGATGGACTTTAAAAATAAACACAATGAATAAGCTAGAGGCATTTGAGATGTGGATCTATCGACGAATCCTTAAAGTTCCCTGGACCGCAAGAATAACAAATGAAGAAATCCTGAGAAGAATTGGTACAGAACGACAACTGATGTGCACAATTAAACAGAGAAAAACGGCATACCTGGGACACGTAATTAGAAATGAAAGATATCAGTTTCTGCAAACCTTAATTGAAGGAAAGATCGAAGGAAGAAGGGGAGTGGGCAGGAAGAAAATGTCATGGCTCCGTAATGTCAAACAATGGACAGGACTAAAAAACATAGGAGACCTAATACATACTGCAAGGGATAGAGAAAAATGGTCAAACGTGATCGCGAACATCCATTAGTAGATTGCATAAGAAGAAGAAGAAGATTGTAAAAACGATAATCTTGATTGTAATGCAAGAAAGCCTTTTCCTTCTTGTAAATTTAACGTCAAAAATATTTAGTCATCATCATTATCAATGTCGTTATAACTCATCGAGAGTCTCTGCGGCGTTTACTATTGCCTTCCATGTTTGTCGGTCCTGTGCCATTATTTCTCATTGTCTCACTCCCATTTTTTCCAGATCTTCTCTGACTTCATCTTTCCATCTTTTTCTAGGCCGTCCTACAGACCTCATCCCATCTGGCCTCTCCCCGAGCAGCAATGAAAGATTTTTGGAAAAACTCACATCTTTGTGTCATGTAAAATTTGAAGTTTTCGTCATGGAATTGGAATTCGAAATTTGGTAAAATTTCGGGAAAACTTTTAGAACACTATTCGGCAGCAAATATTTCTTGGGGATTTTTTGTGGAGATATTTTATCCAAAAAAATTTGTGGGGATCATTTGTCCGGGGATTTTTTGTCTGGGGAATTTTTGGCAAGGGATAATTTGTGGGGATTTTTTGTCCGGGATTATTTGTCCGGGGATTATTTCTCCGGACCACAGTTGTGGTCTTTTAAGTTTTGTAAGGGTTTTTGCCGATCTAATCATAGTTTTTGAGGTCGATACAGCCCGAATATTTTTTTATTTTTTTACGTTCTATGTGATTAAAAAAATTAAAACTCACCGCAATTTTAGCCCACCACCCCTTTCCCCTCCACACAGCCAAAAACGTCTATTTTTTTAAGTTGGTTTGAAATTAAACTATAAATTACAAAAAATTCATACGCACAGCTGCGGCTTTTACAAAACATTTATTTTTATGGACCCGAAAGTCGAGTGTAAGTACATAACCTCAATTTTTTTTTATTTTATTAAAAGGTACGTATAACTTTTTTTGGTGATGTTTGCATGTCTATTTTTTTTGTTTTTTGTGTATTTTATCAAGAACTATATTTCTCACTTTTTTCAGATTTTCTCCATTTTATAGACTTCAAAATAGTTTGACTCAAGTTTATGTATAATTTGGAATAACTAGTTTTTAGGGATATTTAAAAATTGTGCAAAACACCTCTAAACTATGTTTTTTCAAATTTTTTAAAGGTTTTTGAGCGGTTACTCATACAGGCATGGATCCCGTGTATATCAAAAACAAGTTTAAAGCAAACTTATAATTTGTTAATAGCTTAATCGGGTCTAGTCAGACAAACTTTGATGTTCGGGAACATTGGAACAGGGGAAGTTTTAATTGTTGAACAGGTTACAAGTTTCGAACGTCAGACTACGAAAACGTCCCATGAATATGTCGGATAGAACTTCCAATTGATTTGTTACCCTTCCATTAAACTCTCGTGCAAAAATCAGACTGCTATTTATCACCATCATAATTCCTGCCATTTGACATGTTCTCCGTGTCGGACGTATTAAAATGCCCAACATATTTGTCAACATTTTTTCATAATATATTATTATATAAAGTTTGCTATTAAATAAACTTAAAAACAGCCTGCTAGTTTTCACAATCATAAACCTGTCAGGATGACACGTTCCACAATTAAAACTTACCCTGTTCCAGTATTCCCATACCTACATCAAAGTTTGTCCAACTAGACACCGTTAAAGTATTAACAAATTAATCAACTTTTTTTTGTTACGCGTGATCCAGGCCTAATATTTTTTGAGATCGATAGAGCCTGAATAATGTTTTTTAATTTTTTTACGTTTTATGTGTTTAAAAAATAAGCCTTAGCCCAATTTTAGCCTTCCACCCCCTCAACCCGACCACAAAAACGTCATCTTTTCGTTTTAATTTTTTTCCTCATTATATCTGTTGCTCAGTTTGTTCTCAAGTAAACTATATTCAAGAAAATAATTTCAAACTTTTGCAATATTTTTATATAAAGTGAAGATACCCATGTCATTTCGACATTTTGTGGGTAGGATGCAAAAAACAAAAATAAAACAGAATAATCAATTTAAGAAAAATACATTTTAATATACTAAGTAAAGTACTAACAAGTCTTGTTGTCGTTTTGTGAATCAAAACATTTTGTTCTTTGTTCATTAGTTTGTATTTAGTAAGTGCCCTTATATTACCTTACATTATACATATTCTGTTAAAGCACTAGTGCTTTAAAATAGCATTTCTAACGCTCCTATGGAGTGCTAAAATAGTTATTTATGATACAGTTCGTAAAGTATGCTTTTTGCGAACGCACGCGATATTTAGAGCACGAGCGACAACGGAGCGAGTGCTATACATCGCGTAAGTTCGCAAAAAGTACTTTACGCACAGTTTCATACAATATTTTATCTGCTCTTCGATAAACAAATAAAAAAACTGGAACTCTTCGTCACTGGAATTGATTTCTATTCTACAATTTTTAGAACTTCGACATTTAAAAATCTACTTTCAAACCACAAAACTGTCAAAAATTTTGTTGTAAGTCATTGCTCATATTGTCATCACCATGACAACGCGAAAGTTGAGGATATTTGATTATATGAGAGTGTGCCAAAAAACCCATTGAAAGTGTGCGAAAAAGTAAATCCCATTTAAAATACATTGTTACTTTACGCACACTTTAAACCCTTCACGCACTGCTATCTATAATGACAGTTTTAACAAACTAAAAACTGATACATAATATGACATAGAGTAGATAAATTACATTTATTAAATTACATTTATCTACTCTATGTCATATTATGTATAAGTTTTTAGTTTGTGAAAAATGTCATTATAGATAGCAGTGCGTGAAGGATTTAAAGTGTGCATGAAGTAACAATGTATTTTAAATGGGATTTACTTTTTCGCACACTTTCAATGGATTTTTTGGCGCACTTTCATATAATCAAATATCCTTAACTTTCGCGTTGTCATGGTAATGACAATATGAGCAATGATTTAAAACAAAATTTTTGACAGTTTTGTGGTTTAAAAGTAGTTAGGATTTTTAAATGTTAAAGTTCTAAAAATTATAGAATAGAAATGAATTCCAGTGGCAAAGAGTTACAGTTTTTTTATTTGTTTATAGTAGATAAAATATTGTGTGAAACTGTGCGTGAAGTACTTTTTGCGAACTTACGCGATGTATAGCTTTCGCTCCGTTGTCGCTCGTGCTCTAAAAATCGCGTCCGTTCGCAAAAAGCATACTTCACGAACTGTTTCATAAATAACTATTTTAACACGGTTGTAGAAAAAAAATTATTATTATGAAAGTCAGAAAAAGACCAAATCATAGTTCAAAGTCCCCTCCCCCTACAAGAGCCCAAAGAAATGTTTTTTATTATTTTATTACTAAGCTATTATTTTTAATAATTAACAATGTATTGAGGCAGCCGTAGCGAGAGAGATGTACCATCCATTGGACGTTTTAAAAAATACCCATTGCAAGTCAAAAATACACATGTTTTGTAGATTTCTCATAAAATTTTTAAATTAATTGCAATTTAGCTAAACAAAAAAAATATAAAAATTGACGTTTTTGTGGGGGCAGGGAGAGGGTGGTGGGCTAAAAATGCGATGAGTCTTATTTTTTAATCACATATAACGTAAAAAAATGAAAATAAAAATATTAAGGCTGTATCGATCACAAAAAATATTATTAAACCCACAAAAACCCTTACATAACTTCAAAAAACACATAACTGATAAATTACACAAAGTGCAAAAAAACTGGTCCTGCTGCCATCTCCAAAAGAAAGTTATAAGCTTTAAAAAAATTTAAAAACAAATTTGAGGTTATGTACACTTGACCTACGGGTCCATAAAAATGGACGTGTTTTGTGAAAGCTACACGTGTGAATTTTTTGAAATTTTTAAATCAATTGCAACCCAACTACCTACCAAAATAAATTAATTCTAAAATATGCGTTTTTGGCTGTGGGGGAAGGGGTAAGGGGGTGGCGAGCTAAAAATCGGCGTTATCTTATTTTTTAATTGCATAGAACGTAAAAAACTAAAAAAAAATTATTTCTGGGAGTGAGGGCATTTTGCCTTTTTTAACGGGGGTGTAACCCTTGTATATAGGGTGAGGCAGATAATTGGCCTATTAGAACTATCTCGAGAACTAAAGACAACAGAATCATGAAAATTGGAATAAAGGAGTTTTGAAGGATGATCTATTAAATGAAAATATTTTCATCTCTTTGAAACTTCCGGTTATACCGGAAGTTGCTTATAACTTCGTTTTTTTTTAATGGGACGCCCTGTATATTTTTACAATTGAAGACCTTGGGACCAGAAGGGGCATGCCACCAAACAATATTTTGCAGAAAACATCATTTTAAACTTATTTTCAAATCCTGAAATCCAATTTTTAAAATTTTCTTGGTAGTAAGGTCCATAATCGTTTAGAAATATGATATTAAATACACAATAAAAATAACACAAATGTTTATTTAACAGTTTTTGAGTTTTTGAATATTTTTTTTAAAAATATAAGGCTTATCCCCTTTTGTATAAAAAATTATATTCTAAAATATGAACATAAAATGCAACAATAAAATAATTCAGTTGTCAATATTTTCAATATCTGAAAAGTCGTCCAAATGTTCAATGTCTTCCAGTGGTTCATTATTCTCAGTATCTGGTAGAATCTGTTGGCAAGCACCAATTTCTACATACACTGTTTTTTGCAACCGCAAGGTGCACCTAATTTTTTGGTTCTATTTTCTTCTTTTTTGTATTTATATACATATTCGTAAACTAGATTTTTTTTGTCTTGCGCTTAATTTTTTATGTCGCTGGTTATCCTTGTGTCTCCATCTAGAAGGCGCCTTCTTTTCTGAGAAGTCTGAGGGGTATAAACCTATTCATTTTCCTACAATGAAGTAGGTATTTTACTAAAAAGGTATTAGCTACAAAAATCCTTTAGAAAAATCCTAATATTTTTAGGTTCGAAAAATATAACATAAGGGGACAAGCCACACATTAAATAAACTTCTGTTCCTGAGTTTATATTTTCCCAATCGCTGCTACTTCCGGATACTGTATAGTCTTTGTCATCTTCGCTTTTATTTAAAAACGGATCTTAGTCAATGTGTTCAGAATCAAACTCAGAAAAGTCTATTTTCCTTTTACATGCACGGGAATGTTCCGTCGCCATGTTGATTACTACTGTGGCTTGTCTCCTTCTGTTGCAATATAAAGTAATGGTGACACAACGGGACTTAACTATCTATGCCATCTATGAGAAAACTGCTGAAATTTTCTGTTTGAGACATTAATATGGTTTTAAAGTGTGTGATTTCTACTTTAACTCATTTTTGACGAAATTGTGGCTTGTCCCCTTCTGGTCCCAAGGTCTTCAATTTTGGATTCTCCTCAATATCTTCTTTCTGAAAATATGAGGTTTTGTAATATTATACAGGGTATTTTAAGAGATATTTACGTTTTTTATTAATTTCGTAGCAACATTACACCCTGTAGAATTGTAACAGTTTGACATTAAAAACTCTGCTTACGTTCAAGTGATTTTTAATATAGTCTATTATTGTTAAGAATCATTAGTACAGCTAATTTTAAAATTTTAGTCTACCTACACGGTTGGTCGAAACTCAGAATGAATATTTTCTTAAATGGGACACCCTGTACTTTAGTATTGTAATAAAATGATATTTCATGCTACTTTTTTATTTTATAAGTATTCCCTATACGTAACTGCTTTAATTTGTGAGTTATTGACGAATCAATCTAAACATTAATTGCAACAAAAAAAAAACGTAAAATTTTATTGGGTTGGCCGTGAAAATAATCAATTACAAACAATTTTTCAGACATAAATACATATTAATCCAGACTGATCCTTAAAATTACCAATAATGTATGTAAATACCTACGTAGTTAAGATTGTTGGTGCGATTAACAATTAACCACTAATTAAAGCAGTTAGATATAGGGAATGCTTAAGAAATAAAAAAGTACCATAAAATATCATTTCAATACAATACTAAAATACAGGATATTCCATTTAAGAAAACTAAGAGAATACTCATTCCGACTTTCGACCAACCCTGTATACTAAAATTAAAAATTTAGCTATACTAATGATTCTTAACAACAGTAGACTATATTAAAAATCATTTGAACGTAAGTAGAGTTTTAGATATTATCAGATAGATAAATAAATAACTACTGCAATTTTACAGGGTGTGAATGTTGCTACGAAATTAATAAAAAACGTATATATGTTACCGTTAAAACCCGATTTCAGTTAAAACCCGAATTCACTAGGAAAAACTAGTTTTAACTATGCACTTTAGACAATTCTAGTTTTAACTAGTCAAAACTAGATTTGACTGCTACATTCAGTTAAAACTAGAAATCTCGAACGGATTTCATTTAGAGTAGTTTATATTAGTTCAAAGTAGCTTTTTTGGAATTACTGGCGAATACCAGTTAAAATTAGTGTGTGAAACTGTTGATTGTTTTGCATCGTTTTTATTGGTTATACAGGGTGTCTGCGTAACTTGGAACCATATGGGAAACTTTTTTAATATCAATTTCACGAACAAAATTCATTCTTTATAAAGTGCTCTGCATAGTCTAACTAAAACCTAAGATGCAATCATCATATATCAAATTTTGTACAACAGTATACGAGGTATGTCAAAAAATATGAATTTCGCTCAAGAGCAAACTACCTTAATATTACAAAATATCAAAAAATTTTGTTATGAAAAGTTATTTATAATTAAAAACCATATTCAAATATGCAATAACAGCCTTCTACTTGAAAAAAAAAAATTTCTGAAATTTTACTAAATTACCGATTGCGAACATCATTTTTATTTATTAGACATGTAATAACTCTTTTATTAATAATTTTAGGAAAAAATTTTTTTATATTCTTCTTTGGTTGCCTGCCAATGAACTCGATAATTTGTTATTCTATTTTAACACCTTCAACCATCACATACAATTTACTCTTGAAAAAGAGGATACGCTGTTTTCTGCATCGTTTAAAAGTCAAATTTAAATACTAATAACTTTAGTTTTATCATTTAAAAACATTTGCACACTTACCGTGGACTCTTATTGGTTACTTATTTAAACTGTTCATTTATTAAAAATGTTTGTTAGATATTTCAAAATAATGCCATGTCATGTTTAATTGTCATTTGGTCTTTTCTCAAAATTGTGCTGTATAAATAAATTACCTTTTGGATAATAAATCTTGTTTTATCGATACATCGGCTTCAAAATTTTAAGAACATTTTGCATCTCATTATGATGACCTAATTTTGAAATATCCTCAATAAGTTGTAAGTAGATATTATTTTACACATGTTTTTCATATTGTCTCACATTTATATAATATTATTGTAGCACCCTGATGATGGTTTTAATCAAAACCGAGAGCTCGGAATAAAAACTTAAAAGAGTACACTTTTCATTTGCTGCAGAACCCAATATCTATAAAAGTCTGTCTATATATACGAGTATATATATATATATATATATATATATATATATATATATATATATATATATATATATATATATATATATATATATATATATATATATATATATATATGCTTTATAATTTTGGTTTTGAGAAAAACCATTCTTCAAAGCAGCAGCGAGAAGCGGAACTACCTGACTTGACAATGGCAAGTGAGATCTTGCCGAAACGTCGTCAAAACAATGGTTTTTCTCAAAACCAAAATTATTCAACGCGGAGTCAAACCCGGAAAACAACAGAAAGCACATATAGCTCCCGCGGAAACTTCAAGTGTAACATATATATATATATATATATATATATATACTCGTATATATATATATATATATATATATATATATATATATATATATATATGCTCTCTGTTGTTTTCCGGGTTTGAATCCGCGTTGAATAAGTTTGGTTTTGAGAAAAACCATTATTTTGACGACGTTTCGGCAAGATCTCACTTGCCATTGTCAAGTCAGGTAGTTTCGCTTCTCGCTATTGCTTGAAGTAGACTGAATTTTTTATTCACGATACCGTAACTTATATAGTTGATCCTGATGTATTTGCTTGACCTGCGCGTCTCTTGGATCTTGTGATTGGTCCAGTATATGTTGGGTGTCTGGAAGGGTGACACGCGTAGATGTCGCTGCTTGATTTATTTTGGTCTTTTTAAAAGACCAAAAGGTAAATTTTAAATAAAGTGGGCGACAGACTTCATCCCTGCAAAAGGCCTTTCGAAGTTTCAAAGGTATTTGAAAGTTTCGTTCCAATTTTAATTGCTGTTGTTGCATTAGCTTAGAGATCTTTTATTGTTTGGATATATTTTCTATTTAAAGTGGTTTGTTGTAATACCTCAAACATTTTTTCTCTGGGAACGGTATCGTATGATTTTTTTAAGTCTACAAATACCATGTGAGTTTCTAGATTTCTAGCAGAACGTTTTTGTAGTAGTTGCCTGCCTTATGCAGAAAATGATATCTGTGCATGATCTACCTGCCCTAAATCAACTTTATTCTTCGGAATCTTGCCACTCCTTTTCTATCCGTTTCTTTATTATTCGTCCGTACAGTCTTCCAACTGAGCTGGTCACACTAATGCCTCTGTAATTATTACAATTTTTTCTACCACCCTTTTAAAATAAAAAACGTAATTATCTTTTAAAATACCCTGTATAACATTACAAAACCTCATATTTTAAGTAAGAAGACATCGAAGAGAATCCAAAACTGTAAAAATATACGGGTGTCCCATTTAAAAAAAAACGAAGTTATAAGCAACTTCCGGTATAACCGGGAGTAACAAATAGATGAAAATATTTTCATTAAACAGATGACTTTTCAAAACCCCTTTCAAATTTTCATGATTCTGTTGCCTTTAGTTCTCGAGGTATTTCTAATAGGCCCTTTATTTGCCTCACCCTGTATACGCTAATTATACAATAATAAAAATAATCAAGCGTTTGATCGTGTCCAACATCACAAGTTAATGCAGATCCTCAAGAAGCTTGATATAGACCAAAAAGACATAAGATGCATTGAAAACTTGTACTGGTATCAGACAGCACAATTAAAAATAGACAATTCTATATCCAAATCCATACATATAAGAAGGGGTGTTCGGCAGGGATGTGTGCTTTCCCCTCTTTTATTTAACATTTATTCGGAAGCCATGTTTCAAGAGTCTTTGGAAGATGCAGAGATGGGAATCAAAGTGAATGGAGTATTAATCAACAACATACGATATGCTGATGATGCTGTCTTAATTTGCGACAACATAGCAGATCTTCAACGGCTTGTCACTATAATCGGAGAATACAGTAAGCGAATGGGATTGGAGATTAATACCAAAAAGACCAAATTCGTGATCATATCCAGAAACTTGGATGCATTTGGGAACTCCACCATAACACTGAATACTAAGTCCATTGAGAGAGTAAGCAAATTCAAATACCTAGGAACGTGGCTTTTTGAAGACTGGGCATCGGACAGGGAAGTAAAATGTCGCATTGAGCAAGCTCGACAAGCTTTCGTAAAATTCAGGAAGGTACTGAGCTGCTCAGAGTTCGACCTTACACTGAGACTAAGGTTTACTAAATGCTACGTGTGGTCGGTGCTGCTATATGGCATAGAGGGCTGGACACTCAAAACGAGGGATATAAACAGATTAGAAGCCTTCGAAATGTGGCTTTATCGCCGTATCCTAAAGATACCATGGACGGCGAAAGTCACAAATGTGGATTTCCTTAAAAGAATCAACCAAGAACGTCAGCTTTTCGAAAACATCAAGAAAAGAAAAACGGCGTATTTGGGTCACATCATGCGAAACGAAAAATACCAGTTCCTTCAACTTATAATCCAGGGTAAAATTGAAGGCGAGAGAGGAATAGGAGGCAAGAAAATGTCCTGGCTCCGAAACATAAGGCAATGGACAGGGATTACCGACATACAATCACTGATCCACATTGCAAGAAACAGAGAGTTAATAGAAAATGTGATCGCCAACATCCATTAGTGGATTTGCATTTGAAGAAGAAGAAGAAAAATAATCTTAAGGGACGATAATTGGTCCACGATCTATCCAAAGAAATTTTTCCTACAAAAATACAACAACATACTTCTGAACCGTAACAGTATTAACATTGATATTCCAATCCCGTTTCCATTTTCAACGAAAGTTCTAACCCCTTTACTTAATTTCAGTTCGATTGGACTAAGCGATAATCCAAGAGAAACCAAATTACACCCTAATAATTCTCCTAAAATTATAAGTTATTGCTTGAAGGGTACAAATACGCAGAAGAAATTATGCTTTTTCCATTTAACAACCCAATTCACAAGAAACTCACGTGCCTGTCGAAAACAACGCTAATTTGGCGACAACTTTGAGAACTTTCTCCATTTGGTTGGTTTTCGCACGCCTCATAAGAAACCGTGTCTAAGTTGTCGATACCGTATAATTTTCTGAATAATATTTAAAACAAATTTACATAAGTGTTTACATGTATGTCTATATGGTGTTCAGAAAATTGCATATAATAATACTTGTAATATACGTAAAATTATATATATATCGGGTGTTCTACAGCATTCGCCGTTTCCCGCATCCTATTCGCCATGCTTTTCGGTCACGAATATCTTCCTCGTTGAGTTGTCTACTGTTCATTGCTTTCTCTACATCTTGTATCCATGTTCTCTTCGGTCTGCCTCTTTTTCTTCTCTCGGGTGGTACATACTGGATCATTTTCTTGGGCCATCTTGTTGGTCCCATTCTCTGGACATGCCCGTACAATATTAATCTTTTTTGTTCTATTCTGTCTATAATATCCTTTTCTACTTCCATTCTTTCTTTTATTTCTTCGTTTGGGATATGCTGCAGTTTAGATATTCTGCAGCTTCTTCTAAGCGCGTCCATTTCTAAAGCTTGAAGTCTTTTATTTTGTCGGTCTTTTACTTCCCACACTTCCGAGTTGTACAGGACAATTCCTTCCACGATAGTTTGGTAGATTTTTTTCTTTGTCTGATTTTGCAGTCCTGTACTCCACCAAATGCCATTTAGCTGTTTTATAGCTTTTCTTCCTTGGCTTATTCGATATTCTATATCTTGATCGCATGTGGAGTTTTTGTCAAAAATTGAACCTAGATATTTAAATTCATCACATCCTTTTATGTATTCCCCTTCTAATTCTAAGTCTTCAGTATCACCTCCGACTACAAGGTATTCAGTTTTCTCCATGCTCATTTCCAAACCCCATTTTTGGTACTCCTCTTTCAATTTTCTAATCATGTAACTGGCGTCATCTTTATCAGCAGCAATCACAACTTGGTCGTCAGCAAATAGCAACGTATACAAATAAGAATCTCCTACTGGTATCCCCATTGTTTGGCATTTCCTAGTCCAATATTTTAACACATGTGTAAGGTAAATTTTAAATAAAGTGGGCGACAGACAGCATCCCTGCAAAAGGCCTTTCGAAGTTTCAAAGGTATTTGAAAGTTTCGTTCCAATTTTAATTGCTGTTGTTGCATTAGCATAGAGATCTTTTATTGTTTGGATGTATTTTCTATTTAAAGTGGTTTGTTGTAATACCTCAAACATTTTTCCTCTGGGAACGGTATCGTATGCTTTTTTTAAGTCTACAAATACCATGTGAGTTTCTAGATTTCTAGCAGAACGTTTTTCTAGTAATTGCCTTATGCAGAAAATGTTATCTGTGCATGATCTACCTGCCCTAAATCCACTTTGTTCTTCGGAATCTTGCCACTCCTTTTCTATCCGTTTCTTTATTATTCGTCCGTACAGTCTTCCAACTGAGCTGGTCACACTAATGCCTCTGTAATTATTACAATTTTTTCTACCACCCTTTTTGTATATAGGGGTAGTTATGGAGTTTTTCCACTCAGAGGGCACGCCACTATTGCCTGAAAGGCATCCGTTGAATATTTCAACTAAAATTTCTTTTGCCTGTGTCGTGCTGTGCTTAATGAGTTCAATTGGAATACCTCCGGGACCAGGAGCTTTATTGTTTTTCATTTCTCTTAACGTTAGTTCTAGTTCTCGAATAGTTATATCTTCTAGTTGTTCCAGGTTGTTTGGGGCGATGATGGTTTGCCTTACATATTCCTGTCTATTCTCTTGCAATAGGTTTCTAAAGTATGTTTCCCACTCGTTTACACTTATAAGGGATATCTGGCATCTTTCTTGTACGTTTTGTCTTGTATTTGATATTGTTCTCCAAGCTTCTCTGCTTTTTGTTCCTCCCATAAGAGTGTCTATTTCTTCACATTTCTTCAGCCACATATTTTCTTTGGTTTTAATCACTTCTTTTTTTGTTTCCATTCTTATTCTTGCGTAGGTTTTTCGGTCTTCTGAGCAATTGGTACTGAGCCATTTTTAATATGCTTCTTTTTTTTCCCTCGTCTTTTCTTTTAAAGAATCTGTAAACCAAGGGTGATTAGTGTTATTTGAGGATTTTTCCCCTAACGCTTCGAATGCAGCTTCATGTAAGCACTTTTTTAGCCGATCATATTTTTCATCTGCTGTTCTTGTATTAAACTGTGTATTGGTTATCTTTTGGCTCAGTCTTAATTTAAAAAGAAAGGAGATTGAATTATCTTTCAGTGCGTCGATGTTGTATTTGTACTGAGGCGGGTGTTCTTCTGTAATCTCTTCCTGGGTCTCTTCAATTTTGTTCAAGATATATGGAAAGTATAGATCTGCTCTGAGTAAAAAGTGGTCAGTTCCACATTCTGCACCTCTATAGACTCGTACATCTTTCGTCACAATTGATGATTTCTGCTTCATGATGACGTAATCTATAATCGATTTCAATTGTCTATAATATACGTAAAATTGCAATATAATAATATTGTAATAATGTAAAGCGTCTAATCATTAGAATAAATTACTTTAACCTCAATATTGTCTTAAAGCTGTTTCTTTGTGGTATCTTATGCAATTTATTATTTTATTGAGAAATAAGCCACAGTTTAAGTTAAAAAAGAAATTTATTGACATTTCGACTTCCACTTCGGAATGCGTTATCGAAATACAAAATTAATAAATTAAATAAATTTTGTTTATGTTGCTTAGTAAAAAATATCTTCCATAATTTAATTTCATCTGCCTCATTCATATTGGCAATTCAGACATATATTATATGTACATTTTAAAGTAAATGACTTTAAAATAATATTGCCAATATTAATGAATTGAGTTCCTGGGACGACTTTATTAAACGATTCATTCGATTACATGAAATCAACTTTAACTTAAGAATATCCGTCACAAAAAATCCTAGCATGTAATTTATCTTTAACCCTCGTAAGGCAGTGCTTAGATTCTTACGTAAACGACGGTTCGGGGTGCATGTGCACCTAATCCGTATATCCATTTTTTTTATGTGAACGTCGGGGAAATTGATTTGAAGATAATTAGGACTTGTTTATTATAATATGAAACATAATTTTACAAACAAAGTACCTACTCATTTCTTCTCAAAAAAAATATTATCGTTGCAAGACAAACACATGAAATTTTTTCCAGGGTGAGCAACACACAGTTTTTATACGCAATACAGTTATGCCGGGACTTTCGGTCTTTTTTCTCTGACATAAGCAACACCGACCTTGCCCCGTAGCTCTGTTAGCTCCAGGTGGAACTTCAGAAACGTCCAATTCACGATATTATGAAATTTTCATCATTTTCACCCTACAGTCATATTTCCAAAAAAGCACGTAAACGCAAAGAGCTTTAAATGCAGTGATGGGTGGAATGCATTTAGAAGTGAATTTAATGCGAATAAAAAGATGAACAAAAATCAAAAAAATGTATTAAAAAAGATAGGTGAGAAAAACGAGGTCTGGGGTGTACCTGCACCCCGCACCGCCTTACGAAGGTTAAAAAGATAACCACGTGCAATGTTGATAGTAAAATTCATCGTAAATCCCAAGGAAAAACCAGGAAAAAACCTCATGATACTATCCCGACATGGTAAGTATTTGGTCTTACATTCAGTTTACTCTCAAACTTAACTACTAAATACTACAAGCATTATAATATAGTATAATATATAAGCACTACAGGCCTAGCAGTCCCATGGATTGATGTACTATTCTCTTCCATTCTCGCTTATCGATAGCTTTCCTTTTTCCAGTTATGTCAAGTCTTGTCATGTCTCCTTTGACCTCATTGCTCCATCTTGACTTTGGTCTTCTCCTTCTCCTTCTTTCTGCCAACGCACTAGATATTATCATTTTTGGGACTGTCACTGAACTCATTATCTGGACGTGACCCAGCCATCTAATTATTTGAGCTAGTGTTACTGCTAGTATATTAGTTTCTTGATAAAGCTCTGATAGCTCGTTGTTTGTTTTTCGCATCCATTGTCCATTTACGTACTTGCCACCAAATATTTTGCACAGCACTTTTCGCTCCCTAACTAATAGCACTTCTTGCTGTTTTTTTGATGTGGTCCATGTCTCAGACGCTTAAGTTACGATTGGCCTTATTACGCTATTTTAGGTTCTTAACTACTTGCTTCTCGGGATATATTTTTGCTTCTCAACAGCCTGTTGTGAGCATAAACGGCACGGTTACCTGACATAATTTTTTTACGTATTTCTTCTTGGATATTAGAGTCCATTGTAAAAATACTTCCTAAGTATTCAAACATTTCCACTTCTTCGAATTTATATTGGAATCCTTTTGTTATTTTCGTCGTTACGTATTGACCCTGAGTACATTGTTTGTTTGTTTTGTTTTTTCCTCGTTGATATGTAATCCTTTGGTCACCGCTTTCTCCTAGAATTTCTTGGCTATTTCCATCAGTTCCGGAGTGCTCCTAGCCAATATTACCAGGTCGTCGACAAATGCTAAGCACTGGTGCTTCTTATGATATAATAAGACCTGTTCTATTAATATTTTTTTCCTATATAAACTTTTCCAATATGTTGCGAGGTATACGTTAGGCGTATAGAAAATTATTCCATTTATTTTGTTTTTTCCTCGTTATTGTCTAGGAGCAATGCGAAACTGATGGAAATAGCCAAGAAATTCGAGGAGAAAGCGGTGACCAAAGGATTACATATTAATGAGGAAAAAACAAAATAAATGGAATGGTCAACAAACAGTTTACTCAGGGTCAATACATAACGATGAAAATAACAAAAGGATTACAATATAAACTCGAAAAAGTGGAAATGTTTGAATACTGTGACGCCTCACAACCCGGCCTAATTCTTCTCGATATTTCTCCGCGTTACGAGTAAAGGCCAGATCTTCCACGGCGATTCGAGGCGACCGCTGCCAGAGTATTTAAGAAGAGGAATCCGATCACAGGCCAGTCAGTCAACGAACGAGCCGCGACGCGTGAGATAATTGTATTCGAAATCGGATTTAAAGAAATGTATATATTAGTTATCGAAGTTATTATGTTTAGTTAATTAAATCATAAATTTGAGTTGTAAATAAATTAGATGTGTTAGTTGGTGTTATTTGTAATTATTAAAATAAATAAGTGATGTAAATAAAATAATATAAGTAAGTCTTCGTTTATTTAAATTAAATTTAGTGCCTAAAGATATAAATAAATAAAATAGTAGAGTCAACCGCGTAAAAAGACAATTACGCCACAAATGGTGCAGAAGTGAGGATACTTGAAATAAATATCAACGTAAAAATTTTCGGTTTAAATAGAGTGTGGAACCTTTAAAAATAAATAAAATATAAATCGTAATAAATAAAGTGTGTGATCATGTCTACCTTGTGTAAGCTAAAAATTGCAGACCTGAGACTTGAATTTGAAGAAAAGGATCTGAGTTCTACTGGGAAAAAGGCTGATCTGGTCGAACGTCTAAAGAACGCTCTTCAGGAAGAGGGTCAAGATCCAGAAACCTATTTGTTTGAAGACAAGCATGCTGCTGTGATCTCGTCGATTTCGAAAGTTTCCTCCGATGTTTCTAAAGTTTCGACAGACATTACATCGTTAGAGAGCAAAGTTTCTAGTGAAATCTCCCAAGTTTCAACAGACATTACATTGTTAGAGAACAAAGTTTCTAGTGAAATCTCCCAAGTTTCAACAGAGATCACATCGTTAGAGAAAAAGGTTTCTAGTGAAATTTCCCAAGTTTCCTCGGATGTTTTGAAAGTTTCGACAGACATTGCATCGTTAGAGAAGAAAGTTTCGGGTGATATTTCATCCCTTCACAGCAAAATGACTAACGAGATCTCTAGGGTCACTTTGGATTTTGACGACAAGATATCGTCCATAAAATCTACTTTTGAAAAAAAGATCAAGGAAATAGAAAAGAAAATGCAGGAAACGGAAAAAGTAGACAAAGGTATGGAACCCATCTTAACAGACATTAAAAATGATGAAACCAAATACAAATTGGAGCCACAGTCGATAGTTGAAGGGAGTGTGAGTCTTGCTCGTGTTAAGGTGCCAATTTTCGACGGAAAGTCATCATGGAACAACTACATGAAACAGTTCGAATCGGCGGCCAGAGCGAACGGATGGTCCGAAAAAGAAAAATCTGTAAACCTCACTATTGCTCTTCGAGGCGACGCTTTGGATGTCCTCCAGACCATAGCCGTAGAGGAGACAGATGACTTCGAGCAGCTTAAAAAGAGACTGAATATGCGATACGGGCACGAACATTTAGAGCATGTCTATCAGTCGCAGTTTAAAAATCGAAGACAAAAGAAAGATGAAGCTCTTCAAGAATACGAGGTCGATATTGCTAGGTTGGTACGATATGCATATCCAACAGCTCCCGAAGACATGATGGAAAAGTTGCTGTTCAAACATTTATTGATGGCCTTCGTGATCATGAAATGCAAAGAACACTGCAATTAGCTCGTCACAAGACGCTGGTCGATGTCTTGTCTGCCGCCCTCTAATACGAATCAGCTACCCAGGCCTCTGGCGGGTACAGTAAAGTGAGGACTGTGCAAGAGGAACAGGATGAGGACAAACTTGACCAGCTTGTTAATATGATGAAAGACATTGCATCCAAGAAAACGAAGACCATAAGGTGCTGGAACTGTGGGGAAATGGGAGACGTACGAAGTTCATGTAAGTACCCTAGGTACAATAACAATCAAGAGACTCACCAGCAGGAAAACTAAAACGGGTCGGCCTTAGGGGGGCAGCTTCGACCCGCAACTTTTCCAAAGACCCTCTCATACTAATAGCTTCTTTGAAATGTCGTGAAGATAGTGTATATGTGGATGGAGAAATAAATGGTAAAAAGTATACATTGTTGGTGGATACCGGAGCGACCAGGACCATTATACGACCGTCAGTTTTAAACAGCCGTAAGAAACTCTTACCAACGAGGTTGCGACTGCGGACTGCCACAGGTGAAAATGCCAACACCCATGGAGAAATCCAGATACAATTAGGGATTGGAGCAGAAAAGTTCGTCCATACTGTCATAGTTGCAGACATCGAAGAAGATGTTATATTAGGAATGGACGTAATGAATTTGCATGGATTTCAATTGGATTTTAAGAATAGGGTAATCAAAGTTGGCAACGAGGAGGTATTTCTTCATCCACATGATGACAGCACTGTGCTAGCAGTCATTAAAGAAGATACAGTTGCGCCTGCGAGGAGTGAAACGATCATCGTAGCGCGGCTACAGGGAATTGTAGAGGAAGGAACACCTGTTATGATGGAGCCATGGAACCACGACGAGGAGGTTGGCCGAGGAATCATAATTGGAAAGGAATTGGTTACTTCTGCTAAAGAAATTCCCGTGAGATTGATTAATGTCAATGACTACCCGGTGACCATCAAGAAGAAGACAAAAGTAGGAACTTGTGTACCCGTGACGTCCATAATCCGTCAGAAAACAACATCAGATAATTCCAACGACAAGTTCGACCAAATGGTTGCAGTTGCAGGCCAATCTCTAAATCAAGTGGAGAAAAGGAAATTAAGGGAATTTCTTCGGCAATATCGTGACATATTCGTACCGAAAGGAGGAAAGACAGGAAGAACGACAGTTGTCAAACATAAAATTGACACTGGTACCGCTAGGCCAATTCGTCAAACAGCTCGACGATTACCACAGGCGAAGAGAGAGGAAGCTGAAAGGATTGTTCAAGAAATGAGGAAAGACGGGGTGATAGAACCTTCTACGAGCCCATGGGTCTCTCCGGTGGTCCTGGTCATGAAGAAAGATGGAACTACGAGATTCTGTGTGGACTA
Source organism: Diabrotica virgifera virgifera (assembly GCF_917563875.1). Classification (NCBI taxonomy): domain Eukaryota; kingdom Metazoa; phylum Arthropoda; class Insecta; order Coleoptera; family Chrysomelidae; genus Diabrotica; species Diabrotica virgifera. The sequence continues at coordinate 174,980,049 of NC_065443.1, forward strand.
CCGTTTGTTGAACAATGTTACCAAGAAAGATAGTTATCCTCTGCCTCGGATCGACGACACGTTGGACACACTGGCTGGAAGTAAATTGTTTTCTACGTTGGACTTGAAGTCTGGATATTGGCAGGTAGAAATGGATCCAGTGGACAAGGAGAAGACGGCCTTTACGACAGGATCTGGATTAAGGGAATTCAACGTTATGCCGTTCGGACTCTGTAATGCTCCTGCGACATTTGAGAGGCTTATGGAAAATGTGTTGAGAGGGTTATCTTGGAAGACGTGCCTGGTGTATTTAGACGACATAATCGTTTTGGGGGAGACGTTTGAAGACCACCTGAAGAATTTAGAAGACGTTTTTAATCGACTTAAAGCTGCCCAGTTAATGTTAAACCCCAATAAATGCCAGCTATTTCAAAGTAAAGTCAATTATCTAGGCCATATAGTCAGCAAAGAAGGAGTGGCCGTGGACAAAGGAAAAATCGATTCCATTAAGGAATGGCCGGAACCAACTGATAAACATCAAGTAAGAAGTTTTCTGGGACTATGTACTTACTACCGGAGATTCATTAAGAAGTTTGCAGATATCGCTAAGCCATTAACGCGACTTACAGAGGAAGCAAGGGATTATTGCTGGGATGGAGACTGCCGAACGGCCTTTGAAACTTTGAAGAGGCATTTAATTACAGCGCCAATATTAGGGTATCCACTGCCAGAAGGAGAGTTCATCTTAGATACGGATGCAAGTAATGTGGGAATTGGAGGAGTGCTGTCGCAGATCCAAGGAGGACAGGAACGATTCCTTGGATATTTTAGTAAAGTGCTTTCAAAACCTGAACGAAATTATTACGTCACGAGAAGAGAACTTCTAGCAGTAGTCAAATCAGTGGAACACTTCTATCAATACCTCTACGGAAGGAAGTTTCTAATCCGAACCGACCATGCCGCCCTTAAATGGTTAATGCAGTTTAAGAATCCAGAGGGTCAGATAGCCAGATGGATTGAACGACTTCAAGAATATGATTTCAAGATCGAGCATCGGGCCGGAGTTAGCCACAGGAACGCTGATTCTCTATCTAGAAGACCGTGTCCAGCAGAATGTTCCCATTGCAACAAAACAGAGTCAAAGGAAGCAGCAGTACTAAGAACAACAGTGGTCAACGACGAGTGGACGCCTACCAAGATCAAGGAAGAACAAGAAAAAGATCCAGTTTTACAGAAGATTCGAAAATGGAAAGAAGAAAATCGTCGACCATCTTGGCAAGAAATATCAAGCCTAGGCTCAGTAGTTAAGACGTATTGGGCCCAGTGGGACTCATTTATCTTGGAAGACAGCTTGCTCAAACGAGTAATAGAAAATGATGATGGTTCAGTGAGGAGAACACAGTTGGTGGTTCCAAAGAGCAGAATAGCCGAAGTACTTCGTCAGTTACACGACAGTCCATCAGGAGGGCATTTTGGTGTAAAGAAAACCCTTCAGAGAATTCGGGAACGATTTTATTGGATGAATAGTTCCGACGATGTGAAGGACTGGTGTAAGAAATGTACTACTTGTGCTACAAGTAACGGACCCTACCGGAAAAGAAAGGCTCCTATGAGACAGTACAATGTTGGAAGTCCGTTTGAAAGAATAGCTTTGGATATTGCCGGGCCATTTCCAGAAAGTGACAATGGATGCAAATACATGTTGGTGGTAATGGATTACTTCACGAAGTGGGTGGAGATCTACGCAATTCCAGACCAGAAGGCCGCCACTATTGCAGATGTGTTAATCAAAGACTGCATCAGCCGATTTGGAGTACCTCTGGAGATCCATAGTGACCAAGGAAGGAACTTTGAGAGCGATCTATTTCAAGGAATCTGTGATAAACTAGGCATGAAGAAGACAGGAACCACGGCCTATCACCCGCAATCGGATGGAATGGTCTGAATTGTATGAATAGGACAGTTGGCAAGTATTTGACAAAGATGGTGTCCAATCATCAACGAGACTGGGACCAGTACCTTCCGTTCTTCGCAATGGCCTATAGATCTGCTGTTAACGAATCAACTGACCAAACACCAGCAAAAGTCCTATTTGGACGTGAGATGCGTCTACCCTGTGATCTAGAGTTTGGATGTCGACCTGGAGAAGATGTTGCTGGTGAGGATTACGTGAATGAATTACGAAGAAGAATGGACGATATACATGAGTTGGTCCGTTCTAATCTTCAGATCGCTAGCGACCGAATGAAGAAACGATACGATACCCAAGCTGAGAAGGGATGTTTCAAGGAGAACGACAAAGTCTGGCTTTATAATCCAAAGAAGCGAACAGGTTGTTCTCCCAAGTTGCAGCAGTTCTGGGAAGGTGCGTACCTTTGTCAAGAAAATCAATGACGTTATCTACCGAATAAGCAAGATTCCTAGGGGAAAGCCGATGATAGTCCACCATAACCGGTTGGCGCCGTACGAGGGAGACCACGACGTAGATGAAGAAGTGGAAGTCAACCAAGTTCGAGAAATACCTGACCTTACCTTTGAAGAGTTCATGGGTACCTACGGAGGTACCGGTAAAGCAAGACATGGTGTTACCACTGAAGAAAAGCGAGATCTTCTCGCACTTCCCGATGACTACTCGCTGGCCCATACCATCCCGGCCAGTATCAAAGACGCACGAGGGTTGGCATCCGCCTTCCGAAGGAAGTTTGGTCGAGTTGCAGAACTTCAATGCCAACTGCCAGCTCCTGGCAAAGCATTGAAACTCCAAGATGCATCACGTTACCTATTCTATCTGGTAACAAAAGACACTGTCCGTGACCAACCTACCTACCAAGATGTATGGGATGCATTAATTCAATTGAGAGAGCACGTGTTGGAGTCCGACGTGCAAAAGTTAACCATGCCAAAGTTAGAATGCAGCCAATTAGACTGGAGAGTTATCCGAAATATGGTAGAAGAAATTTTCCAAGACACCGAGGTCCAGGTGTTAGTCTGTTGCAATCCGCATAGTTACTGGTGCGGAGAGAAGACCGTCCCCTGTCACTTTTATACAACTGGGAGTTGTAAAAGAGGGTCCAGTGGCAGATACCAGCATCCAGTTCCAGTCCCGACAAGGTTCCAGGAGGAACCATCTTTTAAGGAGGGGGCAATGTGACGCCTCACAACCCGGCCTAATTCTTCTCGATATTTCTCCGCGTTACGAGTAAAGGCCAGATCTTCCACGGCGATTCGAGGCGACCGCTGCCAGAGTATTTAAGGTGGTATGACACAATGTTAAAATTTATATAGTTTTTAGGTACAGTTACCGTCACTATTTCAAAACCAATCTTCAACTTAGGGGTATGTACGTGAACTGTAGACTTTCTATTTTAATAGTATCTAGTTAAAATTTCCAAAGAAAGCAGTATATTTTTTATAACTGTACATAAAGGAGTCCATGTCATAACTTACTTAGTAACTTGCTATAAAAATTCGTTTTGCATAATAATTTTTGAACTTGGGTGAAAAATAACTACCAGAAACGATTAACTATGCAAAAAGCTTTATTTTAAACAAAATTTCATTGTCCGTACTGCCATAATTTTTAAATTAACTGTACCTAAAAGTAAAAATTTTAGTTAAAAGCTGCAATCTGGGGATTTTGTTGAAATTACAGCAATAAGTTGGCATTTTTCTAGTGATAAATTAGTTCCGCTGTCACTTAATAGATGAGAAGATGAGTTCACGTGTCATTTAGTAGATGGCAGCAGTGATGTATTAAATGGAGACAGATGCGCGTTTGCCGGATTTTAAGAAAATCTACAAACAATTGAAAACGAGTTTTGTAACCACGGAAATACGATGAATCACGCGGTTTTGTTTAGAAAAGTGGCCCCACCCCCTCCCAGTACGCATTTTGGACCTTGTTTGACTTTCACTTTCAATCATGATTGTATAACGTCACAGTGTCTTAACAATACAAATATACATTTTTTATGCTTGAAACCGTGACGTTATACGAATGGTTGAAAGTTAAACGAGGTTCAAAATGACTCAAAGTGTTTACTGGGGGATTATACTGGTTTTGACATAATACGTAAATAACATAAGTAAGCTCTAGTATGTTATGTGGGGCGGATCTAAAAACAATTTCAGTTTTATTCACTTTCTGGCAAATTTAATTTTTATAGGGCCGCAAATAATGCATTGTTCGGATACAATTAGCGTCTCTTTGTAAAGACGATGACGTCGACATTTTTACACACATTACACATGCCAATGGCCATTAGTATTTGTTGAGGCATTATCCTAATAAAAAAATTGTAGACAAAACAATATTGTATAATCATTGATTAATTTATGTCAAATATTTCCGTAAGTGAAAAAAAATATTGAAATTTACTGGAGTAATAATTAGATAAACCGATATGCAGACGATACAGTTGTGGTTGCTAGCAGTATCGACAGGCCTGTCATACCCGGGTACCTACAAAGAGCGAGTGAAAAAAGAGATTTTAACCATCAACATAAATAAAACAAAAATGGACACTGGTGAGCAAAACTCAAAAACCTGCCAGACAATTGAAAATAAAAAACCAATTCAACACGTAGAAGTATATGTATACCTTGGAACAGTCGTCAACTAGAAATGGGATCAAACAACCGAAATACGATGTAGAATTGAAAAGGCCAGAGCTACATTTAACATGAGAAATATATTCAATCATTGCGACATATCTGTCCCACTAAAAATACGGCTGCTAAAATGCTATGTATTTCCAGTCTTGTTGTATGGAGCAGAGACCTGGACAATAACGGAAACATTATCGAAAAGGCTAGAGGTATTCGAAATGTGGGTGTACCGACTTATCCTCAAAATGTCCTGGACGACTCACACTACCAACGTAGAGGTATTGCGCTGAGGAGAAAACAAAAATGAGAAATCTGTTTCACAATAGAAACGGAAACCTGAATACCTCGTACATATTATGAGACATGATAAATATCGTATACTGCCACTGACAATACAGAGTAAAATAGAGAGCAAACGTGGACCCAGAAGAAGAAGACACTCATGGCTTCAAAACTTACGCCAATGGTTTGGACTACGTGCCAATGTTCGCAACGGACGAGGCACATGAAGAAGAAGAAGAAGAATTTAAAATGAGATATTCTTCTTCTCACGGTGCTTATTCGTTCCGAATGTTGGCGATCAGCATGGCTATCCTAACTTTGCATGCTGCTATTCGGAATAGTCTGTTTGTCGATGTAGGTATTGAACCAGTTTCTCAGATATATTCTTCTTCTGCCTGGTCCTCTCTTCGCAATACCTTGCCCTGAAGAATGAGTAGCGGCAATGTCTATTCATTCCTCATAACATGGCCAAGATATTCTACTTTGCGCTCTTTGATAATAATGTGTGTTAATAATCTCGCATTCCTTGCCCATTCTACGTAAGACCTCAACATTAGTCACACGACCCATCCACGAAATTCTTAAAATGCGACTGTAATACCACATCTTGAATGCCTTGAGTTTTCTTAAAGAAGTTTCGGAAAGAGTCCAGGCTTCTACTCAGTATAATAATCTAGAAAATACATAGGATCTGATAATAGAAATTTTGTTAACAAGTGGTAAATGTGACTTCTGAAACGAGACTTCATCATTATGAACGCTGATCTCGCTTTTCCTATGCGTTGTTTTATTTCACTAGAGTGGTCTCATTGACTGTTTATGTAGGTACCAAGGTATGTGTAGCTGTCCACTCTGTCAATTGGTTGTTGGTTAACCAAAAGCCGTGTATGTAATATATTTCGCTCTTAATGACTACCATTACTTTCTTTTTTTTTCGTATTGAAATTCCATGTTCACTACTTATGTCTTATATGCGCGACATTATTCTTTGCAAATCATCTAGGCTATCTGCAAAAACTACTGCGTCGTCGGCATATCTAATGTTGTTTAGATCTATCATCTAATCCAGTTTCCTCCAAGATAATTTATGAGTATGTGCAGCTTATCATGTTGTACTCTATCAAACGCCTTTTTGTAGTCGATAAAACAAATATATAGCACTTAGACAGTCAATAGAGCCTCTCGGGTGCCTAAGGGCAAGGCATTGCGGAATCAAATCTTTGTCCGTGATACTTGTTCTTCGCATTTTTTATATAGGTATTCTGCAGTATATTACTTTTAAAAATGTTTTAAGTAAGTGGTTCATTAGGCTAACTATTATTCTGCCTCGCATGTTGAAATGAGAAATGAAATGAAAATGTGAAATTTTCCGAGGAAAAAACTTTCCCTGTTGAAAAAACATTCAATATGAAAAAAGTTATTGTAGTGACTCTGTTTTTCAATTGACTTACGTATTTTACATTTATTAAAAATACTAATTTTATACTCGATCTTCATTCTGAGAATTAGCATAATTCTTTTTTGGTCATTTAGATAGGCACTTACTTGTATTTCAAATAATTGCAAATTTCTTTAGTTTGAAATAAATCCTTTTGAGCAGGTAAAGGATTACGAATTGCCGTATAATACAATATTAAATAATAAACTATATCCAAATGAATGAACGTTTAGTATCTATTAATGAGAATTTACCCTAGGCAGGTAAAGAAAGGATTAACAACTGTCGTCTGTAAATACAAAGTACGATTAAGATCGAGATGTGCCGAGCCTAAGTTGCAATACATGGCATCAATGCGGTGTCGTTCAGAGAACTAAATTTAATAATAAAATATATGTACGTGCTGCCATCTATTCAAAGAACTGTTAAACGTTAGTTTAAAAATTGGCCACCTATTTTGACCATAGCGTACTAATACCCCCTTAAGAAGAGGAATCCGATCACAGGCCAGTCAGTCAACGAACGAGCCGCGACGCGTGAGATAATTGTATTCGAAATCGGATTTAAAGAAATGTATATATTAGTTATCGAAGTTATTATGTTTAGTTAATTAAATCATAAATTTGAGTTGTAAAAAAATTAGATGTGTTAGTTGGTGTTATTTGTAATTATTAAAATAAATAAGTGATGTAAATAAAATAATATAAGTAAGTCTTCCTTTATTTAAATTAAACTTAGTGCCTAAAGATATAAATAAATAAAATAGTAGAGTCAACCGCGTAAAAAGACAATTACGCCACAATACTTAGGAAGTATTTTTACAAGGGTTTCTAAAATTCAAGAAGAAATACGTAGAAGTATTATGTCAGGTAACCGTGCCGTTTATGCTCTCAACAAGCTGTTGAGAAGCAAAAATATATCCCGAGAAGCGAAGAGTTAAGAACCTACAATAGCGTAATAAGGCCAATCGTAACTTATGCGTCTAAAACATAGACCACATCAAAAAAACAAAAAGAAGTGCTATTAGTTAATAGAGATCGAAAAGTGCCGCGCAAAATCTTTGGTGGCAAGTACGTAAATGGACAATGGACGCGAAAAACAAACAAGGAAATATCAGAGCTTTACCAAGAACCTAATAAACTAGCAGTAACAATGTCTCAAAGCATTAGATGGCTGGGTCACGTCCAGATAATGAGTTTAGCGACAGACCCAAAAACGATAATACCTAGTGCGTTGGTAGAAAGAAGGAGAAGGGGAAGACCAAAGTCAAGATGGAGCAATGAGGTTAAAGAAGACATGACAAAACTTTAAAAAATCTTCTCGCTTAAGAGGCGTTACAATAAATGGCCTTTTATTTTTGGCTTCTTTCAGAACTTCTTCTCATTCACTAGGAAAGTACACTGCATTCTTAGTCTTTGCGAGTTTTTTCATTAATGTAAAATCTCTATCACTAGGTAGCATAGTGTGCCCTACTTGTGGAAAAACGTGAATTATTGTTTTAAACCTTTTAGATACCAGGAGTTGTAGCCAAAATCCTACGATAGTCCAATTCTTGTTTTAACCACAGCAGTTATTACATACACACAGCATAAAGTGTGTCACCACGAACATCAAACTTATCAAAATATTTCTTTAAGCAATTTCATCGGATCCTCGTTTAGCAATGGATTCGTCCCAAAGGAAAAAGTAGCCATCTTCTGGCTTGTTGCAGCAATGGATACTAAAATTATAACACGAAAGTTTTTTTTATGAAAACATGGACCGGTGGTTAATTTAGGTGTAGGAAGAGCTTGTTGCAGATCAAACGTTTTCACATGTACGTCATTTTCCTTAGACTCTTCCACTGCTTTTTCAAGAACGTCTCTTGCAGTGTAACTCTTTAGAAGTTTCTAGTTCCTTAAGTTTTTCATTATCACCAATTTCTTTAGAATGGTTTATATTAATTTAGAACTCATCGCACTTTGCACAAGTGTCAGATTTAGGAGTTTTAAAAGAAATATTATAGTCAGTCCTCTGTAAAAATTCTTCTGAACTTGTCTGAAGAAACAAATTCAAGTTTTTGTGCTTGGCGACTTTCTATATACTTTTCCTATAATATTTCAATATTGTAATCAAGGCTTATATACTCTTTATCCGTGTTATCAGGTCGGCTGTAATAGCTTTCATATCGAGGTAAAGAGTCTATGAAACGATGAACTGCGTCAATGTCGTTTTGCAAATACTTTCTTTTTTGGTTTCCATGTCTGCCTCTGCGGTCTTTTTCAGGAACAATAACACCCTTCTTAAGCTTACTCACAATATAGTCCACTCGACCTCTACCGATTCCATGCAAAGAATTAAATGCATTTTTGCAAATTTTTAAACTTTTGTTGTTTGATTGAATAGAGTGTTCAAAAGTAGAAGTCCTCCTCGTATCCCTTTTTGTGGTCTTTCGTTTTATATTGTTTCTACGCATACATCCGAATAGATAAGTATTTTGTATATCATAGCTTGGGAGCTGCCAGAACATAGAAAATATTTTGGATCGCTCATCTGCTGATATTATCTCAAAACATTTTCTTTTACATGTACCGGGTGTCCCAATAAGAATGGCTCTCGGCCATATCTCAGGAACCGTTTATAATAGAGCTTTGAAATAAAAAAATTTATAACAAAAGTTGCCTCAGGAAAAGCCTGGAAATTATTTTCATAATTGTGGGTCCACCGCTAGAGGGCGTAATTGAATATCAAAAATAAAAAAATCTAAATTTTACAAAGTTTTCCTAATGAAGGGGCACTGGAAATCCGATTATTGTATTCTTCATAAAATTCTGCGCATATTTTATTTGAAAAGTTTAACTCTACCTTTTTAAATAAGAGGTGGGGGTGAGTGGGAACCTTGTTATGAAAAAATGGCTGTAAGTCCGGTTCTGCTAAATCAAATTTTAAAAACTGGGTCTTGTTGAAGACAGATCTCTTTTATCAATGTAAGCGTGATAATTTTGAACCATCCTAATAAGTAATAAGCCAGCTGGGAGGCGTTATTTATTTTTTTTCAGAAATCTAGTTTTCTTTGGAAAATATTAAATACAAGTATGCATTTTTAATCATAATTTATAAAATTAGATTAAATTAGCAATAGAATAGCGAAAACCGCATGACGATACCTTTTTTCTATCTCAAGATATCTCGAGAAACGTGTAAATTTTATACATAACTGTTACTATCACCGGTAAACTAAGTTAATGAAAAGTAGTGTGCTGTGGAAAAAAACAAAATAACATTTTCCAGATGTCAATGTATAAAAATATAATTAATTAAAACAACAATATAAAGAGAAACAATACTATTAAAATTAAATATAACACAGAAAAAAAGAACTACTTAGTGACGACCTAAATATTCAAATTGTTGCCCATCATACACTACTCTAGAATACATTATCCAGAGAATACTAAACGCCATTCAAAGCATATCGAGAGCAGAAATTGAGACTGCTGTTCAATCTACTCTTGAAAGAGTAAATGTTTGCAACGAAAATGATGGGCAAAAATTTGAACGTTTATGTCATCACTAAATAGTTGTTTTTATTTCTTTGTAATAGGGCTTTTCAACGCTTCTCATTTGTTTCGAGCCTCTGTTATATGCCGTATAATCCTTGTATAATATTAATATACGAGATATGAACGAGGCTCGAAACAAATGAGAAGCGTTGAAAAGACCTAATATACGTTGACAGCTGGAAAATGTTTCTTTGTTGTTTCCATAGCACACTACTTTTAATGAAGTTCGTTTACCGGTGACAGTAACAGTTATGTTTTTAAATTTACACGTTTTGTAAGATATCTCGAGATAGAAAAAAGGTATTACCATGCAGTTTTCGCTATTCTGTTGCTAATTTTGTCTAATTTTGTAATATGGTATTAAAAATGCATGTTTGTATTTAATATTTTCCAAGGATATTATCTCAAAACATTTTCTTTTACATGTACCGGGTGTCCCAATAAGAATGGCTCTCGGCCATATCTCAGGAACCGTTTATAATAGAGCTTTGAAATAAAAAAATTTATAACAAAAGTTGCCTCAGGAAAAGCCTGGAAATTATTTTCATAATTGTGGGTCCACCGCTAGAGGGCGTAATTGAATATCAAAAATAAAAAAATCTAAATTTTACAAAGTTTTCCTAATGAAGGGGCACTGGAAATCCGATTATTGTATTCTTCATAAAATTCTGCGCATATTTTATTTGAAAAGTTTAACTCTACCTTTTTAAATAAGAGGTGGGGGTGAGTGGGAACCTTGTTATGAAAAAATGGCTGTAAGTCCGGTTCTGCTAAATCAAATTTTAAAAACTGGGTCTTGTTGAAGACAGATCTCTTTTATCAATGTAAGCGTGATAATTTTGAACCATCCTAATAAGTAATAAGCCAGCTGGGAGGCGTTATTTATTTTTTTTCAGAAATCTAGTTTTCTTTGGAAAATATTAAATACAAGTATGCATTTTTAATCATACTTTATAAAATTAGATTAAATTAGCAATAGAATAGCGAAAACCGCATGACGATACCTTTTTTCTATCTCAAGATATCTCGAGAAACGTGTAAATTTTATACATAACTGTTACTATCACCGGTAAACTAAGTTACTGAAAAGTAGTGTGCTGTGGAAAAAAACAAAATAACATTTTCCAGATGTCAATGTATAAAAATATAATTAATTAAAACAACAATATAAAGAGAAACAATACTATTAAAATTAAATATAACACAGAAAAAAAGAACTACTTAGTGACGACCTAAATATTCAAATTGTTGCCCATCATACACTACTCTAGAATACATTATCCAGAGAATACTAAACGCCATTCAAAGCATATCGAGAGCAGAAATTGAGACTGCTGTTCAATCTACTCTTGAAAGAGTAAATGTTTGCAACGAAAATGATGGGCAAAAATTTGAACGTTTATGTCATCACTAAATAGTTGTTTTTATTTCTTTGTAATAGGGCTTTTCAACGCTTCTCATTTGTTTCGAGCCTCTGTTATATGCCGTATAATCCTTGTATAATATTAATATACGAGATATGAACGAGGCTCGAAACAAATGAGAAGCGTTGAAAAGACCTAATATACGTTGACAGCTGGAAAATGTTTCTTTGTTGTTTCCATAGCACACTACTTTTAATGAAGTTCGTTTACCGGTGACAGTAACAGTTATGTTTTTAAATTTACACGTTTTGTAAGATATCTCGAGATAGAAAAAAGGTATTACCATGCAGTTTTCGCTATTCGGTTGCTAATTTTGTCTAATTTTGTAATATGGTATTAAAAATGCATGTTTGTATTTAATATTTTCCAAGGAGAACTAGATTTCTGAAAAAAATTAAATAACGCCTTCTAGCTGGCATATTACTCAGTAAGTTGGTTCGAAATCATAACTTTTACATTGACGAAAAAGATCTGTCTTCAACAAGACCAAGTTTGCAAAATTTTATTAAGCAGAACCGGACTCACGCCAGTTTTTCATAACAAGTTCCCACTCACCCCCACGTCTTATTTCCAAAGGTAGACCTAAACTTGTCAAATCAAATATGCGTAGAATTTTATGAAGAATACGACGATCGGATTTTCAGTGCCCCTTCATTAGGAAAATTTTGTAAAATTTAGATTTTTTAATTTTTGATATTCAATTACGCCCTCTAGCGGTGGTCCCACAATTATGAAAATAATTTCCAGGCTTTTCCTGAGGCAACTTTTGTTATAAAATTTTTTATTTCAAAGCTCTACTATAAACGGTTTCTGAGATATGGCCGAGAGCCATTCTTATTGGGACACCCGGTACATGGAGGCCCAACAGCTTTCTTGCTTACTTCACCACCACTTCCTCTTTATCTTTTATATTTCTATCCCGAATCTTTTAATAGTTTTTTTTCTTTTGTCTGTTTATCTGTTTCTTTCGTTTTCTTCCCTTCTTTACATTAATATTCTAAAAAAATATAAATTTAGTATGTTAAATAATGTCAAGTACTAAGTAATATGACTAGCTATTCCTGCAAGTAAAACATGTTATATGTATCATATCACTTAACAGATTTTACTAAGATAATATATAAATGTCACTAATAGCAAATAAAACGTGGTATCTGCCATCACTTAACATATTTTACATGTAGTGTTAGAATCTTAACCTAAAAATTTACTTATTCTAAATCGGAACTTTCGATTGAACTTTCTTCGTCACTATATCTTAGATCCGAATCTGAGCCCTCAAAGGGCTCTTCTGCTGAAACATCACTATTTTTCGACATTTTTAAGCATAAAATAAAATAAAACAGGCAACTTGTTAAGTACACTTATAATGTGCTCACTGCAGTTGCAAAAAACATAATATTTGACAGTTAACAGATTTCGACGATGTGAGGTAGTGACATCTATGAGTCAAATACCCAATTTTGAAAATTGAAATCTGTAATATGGTTACTTAACAACTTTTTCGTGCAAAAACATTTTAATCTTAGTAATGTTACTTTAGTAAACATTATATTTAATTATATTTAATAATAATGGAGATTCTTAAGACCAAAGTAGCAGGTTTTATTAAATAATAATACAAGCACATTTAGCAAGACAAAAACTTCCATTTATTCATCATAAACCAAGTAAGTAATAATTTAAGTAGATAAGTAAAATAATACCAAAAATACAGAAAATTGAATCAGATATGGAAAACAAATCAATATTTTTTTAAGTTTTATTATTTAGTATTTACATTTTTTCCTTTCTTCCTGCCAGCTTGTTTCGTTGTTTTATTTTCTTGGCAACTGATATTTTTTCGTGATTTTCATATTTACTCTCTTTTTTTGTCAACTAGTTGCACTATCTTTTCATTTCCTTCATAAGTAATGCCATCAGGTTAGGTATTATCTGCTTCATTTGAGGATATTAAGTCTTTATAGAAGTGGTGAAATACTGGTGAAATGTATGGAAGCAGGTCGAGGAGGTCATTTTTTTTCTTCATAGGTATAGGATTTTGTCCTGGGTAACGTAAACTAGGTTCCATTTTGCTAATGGTTTCTTTGTCTTTTCTTTTAAAACTAGTGCATTGAAACGGTTGACTAAGGTCTAAGGAATTCTTATAGTAAATTATTCCAGACTCAAGAAGTTTATGACAAACTTCAGCCACTGTACATCTTTCCAGCTAAAATTGTTTTCAACAACATCTTTTCGCTGCTGAAGGTCGGTTTTTAGCAGCTTAGCAAAGTCAAAAAGTTATCTTGATTCATCTCCTTCACCACGAAAGGGCGTTTCTTACCAGTGCTTTGTATGAGTTGGGCCCCAATATGAGGATGGTGAATGTTGCCAGCAAATGCTGTTTTATTTTTTTCAATAAGGGCATGTGATGTATCATACTCATGTGCGTGTGGCCAGGTACTAAAAATTTATGATTAATCTCTTCCAAGTTAGGAAAATATTGCAGGGCCACCGTACACATAGCAGCTACATGAATATTCTTGTTTTGACCACCACAAAGATTTGAGTACATGGTCAAACTTTTCACAACAGGTTTTAAATCTTCAGCAATAAATTTCTATACGCATGAGCCAACTTCATTAGCACCTCTGCCAGCTACACGTTCATGCCAAAAGTAACAGTAAGTTGTGCCATCAATGCAGTCGTAGACTGTTAAATTGAAAGTCCAAAGTCGGCGTTTGTAGAAGGCTACAGAACTATGCACGAGTGGAGTGGGAAGGCATTGCTGCATGTCAAATGTCACAGTTTTGGTTGAATGGTTATTTTTTGAGTTTTATTTGTCTGGCTTTTTAGACTCATACGCATACACCGCGTTATTAAGGTGGTCATTTTCTTTTGTTTTAAAAACTCCTGGTTTTCATTCTCAGAACATATATTAAGTTGCGTGTCTAGCCTATCACATTTTGAACAGGTATCTACTTTAGGCTTTATATTTTTAAATTTAAATTGTGGAACTTCTCACAAAACTTAGTATAGCTTACCGGTTTTGAACTGGTTTCAGATAGGATACGCTTTCATTCTTCATATTTATAGTGTCGCTATCGTCAAATGTGGTGAAACAAATTTTTTCCACAATATCATATTGAGTAGTGGCTTCATAAGCTGGGATTCCAATTAAAAACTGATTTACTTTAGTCCTTTCTTCTTCAGTTACAAAGGTTTTTCTAAAATTTCCTCTTTTATCCCGTTGGATTATGACTATGATCGAAGATGATCTATTCTTTTAAATAATAGTTTCGAGGTATCTCCGAATTTCTCCAAATACTTTTAGTAAAATAGACAAATCAGCTTTATCGGCGCGCGACGTACAGAGAGTCAATCAAGGTTATAACTTATTAGTGTACAGTGTGTTAAGTCGCAAAAGTGTGGGACTTAACATACTGAGTCTTCCTGTTTCTTAAAATAATGTTTAGTGTAAAGAGTGATATGTCTAAGTTCAGAACTTAACACGGTTTACACAGTTAGTATTTATCGTTTTTCATTTGTGCAAAATGAATATTAGTCGATTCATTAACGGTAAAATATTGCAAAACCTTTAAATTTTAAAGAACCGCTTGGATTGACATGAAATTTGGCATACACACAGCTAACAAGTCAAAGAAAAAAAGTGATATTGTGCCGATATGTGCTTTTGCCCTGGGGGTGGTTTTCACCCCCTCTTGGGGGTTAAAAAATATTCGTCCAAACAAAGTCAGGAAATGGGTAAACTGGCTAATTTAAAGTAACTTTTGTTCTATAGAGTTTTTTCACTAAGTCAATACTTTTCGAGTTATTTGGCAGTAAATATGTTCATTTTTTCAACAAAATAACCACGATTTTAGACGGTTTTTCGCAAATAATTCAAATTGTAAGTATTTTGTCGAAAAAGCATTCTTAGCAAAAATATAGCCTATAAAAAATTTAAAAAATAGTGAATATGTCACGTTTTTTTATTTAGAAGAAGCAGAGTTATAGCTAATGAAATATAGGTTCATATTCGTCAAATTCCAAGTGGAATACTTTAACGTGAAATAACCAAAAATGAAGCACATTTCGGGGAAAACTCATTTAAACTTATTTAAAGTGTTTAAAAAAGCTTCATTCTTGTTTTATAAAAAAAATTTCTAGCATCAAAATTAAACAAGTTACGCTCAAAATAAAGTTAGTCCCTTTTGGTTTTGGTAAAAAATCGAGAAAATCACCCCCTAATTAGTATCTTAAATGAACTTAATCGTAACGACTTCACAAGTTTCTTGACTCGTGTATTTATATGATCTGTAAGTTTCATCGGTTCAAAGTCCTTATTATTGAAACGGCTGTAGTTAAAAGGGGTTGAACGAGTCACTGATCACGAATGTATGCAAATTTAGAAACACCAAATCTTGATAAATTTTTGTCTTACAGAAAAACAAAAAAATACATGATATTGAGAAAAGCAAATCTGACTTTTTTTGTATTTCGAGACTTTTGGTATCTCTAACAATTTTTAAGTTATTTTGAAAAAAAGCATATTTTTCAAAATTTAAATTTTTAAAAATTTTACTTTGAAACCAAATTTTTTCAAAAATAAACACTTTGAATCTATGAAACTTACAGATCATATAAACACAATATAAATAAAATAATTTATGGAGCGGCAACGATTAATTTCATTTAAATTGCTAATTAGGGGGTGGTCTTCCCGATTTTTTTTTGCATAAACAAAAGGGACCAACTTTATTTTGAGCGTAACTTGCTTAAATTTAATGCTAGAAACTTTTCGTAAAATCAGAAATAAAGCTTTTTTTAAACACTTTAAAAAAGTTAAAATGGGTTTTCCCCAAAAAGAGCTTAATTTTTTGGATATTTCACGTCGAAATATTCTATTTGAAATTTGGTGAATATGAATCTATATTTCATTGGCTATAACTCTGGTTCTACGAGATCCAGAGACATGACATCATTTTTTTTACTTTTTTATAGGCTATATTTTTGCTAAGAACAGTTTTTTCGACAAAATACTTACTTTTTGAGTTATTTGCGAAAAACCGTCTAAAAATGTGGTTATTTTGTTGAAAAATTAACATATTCACTCGCAAATAACTCGAAAAGTGTTGACTTGGCGAAAAAGCTCTATAGAACAAAAGTTACTTAAAATTAGTCAGTTTACCCATTTCCGGAGTTGTTTTGGACATATATTTTTTCACCCCCAAGAGGGGGTGAAAGTCACCCCCAGGGCAAAAGCACACGTCGGCACAATATCACTTTTTTTCTTTGACATGTAAGCTATGCGTATGCCAAATTTCATGTCAATCCAAGCGGTTCTTTAAAATTTAGAGCAAAAACCGTGAAAGAATGGACTATATCTCAGTTTAGGGATGGAATTCGACTTGACAACTTATACATAGGTACATGTAGACATCAAATTCTTACAGATAGTGCATTGGCTAATTTCGACCATTTTTTGGATTTACCTAACTCACTTTACGCACAGAGCACAGAATGGGTAGAGTATCATTTATTTATTTTATAATACTTCTTAAAATGTACCCCTTGTTTTTTTTTCATAAACCATTTTATTAAGTTCTTGTAAATAAATTGTATATTTTAGAATTGGACAAGCTTGAATTAGAGAACAAAAAGAAGAAGAAAACTGAAAATATGTAAAAGAGTGTATGAGGAAGTATGCTTTAGTCCATTAACTACGTAGTAATAATGATAATGCTGTAGGCTCATACAACTAAATAGACGCTTCTAGAAACATGACGACTTGAGTATTTTTTAGCTTTACAAGAATCAAACCACACGCACGTGCTCGTTCAGTATATGGTTGGTACAGGATAGATCGGCGGGTGTATTTTCCTCACCAAAATAATTTTTTACCTGCGTTTGGAAGGGTATGTCATAATCCCACAGGTATTTTCCTCACCAAAACCGAAATGGTTCTTTCAGGTAGATTTTACTAAAAGGCATTCAGAGAATTATTTATCTACTATAAAATTACAGTAGGTACCTATAATAATAATTAATTTCTGGATTATAGTATTTTATTTTTAGTGGAATTTTGACAAAAATGGCATGTTTAATAGAAAGTAATTGCGGTAAACCTTTACTGGCATTTGAAAATTTTATTTTTTATAAAATGAAAGTTTTAAGAAGTGAAGAAGTCTTCTGGAGGTGTAATAAAACAACTTGTAGTGCGAAATTATTTACTATTGGTGCAAATTTTACAATATCTCGAAGTAGCCTACACCATAATCATGAACCAGATCGTCAGAAGATATATCTAAAAATTGTTTCTAACTCTTGTAAACGTAAATCCGAAGAGAATCTAACTGAAAAACCAGCAAAAATTATACGCCAAGAGCTTGCAGGTAATTTGACTGAAACAATAACTACGATTGATGTCAGTTACATAAGAAAATATATTTATATATTTATCGACGAAAAATGATGCCTGGTCAACCTCCTTCCAATATTGATGAGGTTCAAGAATTTGTGAAGAGCTGTGCTCAAAAAACAACCAAGGGGGAAAATTTTCTCTTTATAAAATGTGTCAAAAGTAAGATAATTGTATTTAGCTGTGAAACAAATATAAGACTTTTAGCCACATTGAATTTTATACAGAGAGGGTAAAAATTATGGAATAAATTCATTTTCTCTAAAATGGACGATATTGGAAAAAAATTCAGAAACAGGTTGGTTTCTATTTTTAAATTAAAATTTTGTGGCATATATTTCCTACTAGTCACGTTTGATAGCTCATTTGAAAGGTAAAATAATTCTATATTCAATAATATAAACATTAACATCATTATTTATACAGGGTGACCAAAAAAATAATTTTTGAATTGAATTAATTGACGCAGAAAGAAGAATGTAGGTATGTACTTTATTTAATTCAAAATGCATTGTACTGCTGTCAGAGTAGCAAGTAGAAAAAAATGTTTATTTTACAAATAAACATTTCTTTTCACTTAAATTAAATCTCAAACAACCTCTCACCTGCCTCTTGGCAATTCGAATATTTAATTTAAGCGAAAATCAATGCTCATTTGCCAAATAAACATTTTGTTCTATTCTCTGGCAGCAATATAATGTATTTTGAGTCAAATAAATTAAATACATTCTTCTTTTTGTGTCAATTAATTTAATCCAAGGATTATTTTTTTGGCCACCCTGTACAAATAAATATGTTAATGTTTATATTACTGAATAGAGAATTAACACCCTTTCAAATGAGCTACCACACGACCCCTATTCCCATTTAAAAAAATTATCGACTACTTGATCACGTTCAGATGGATGACGTCACTAGTATGAAATATAGGCCAAAAAATTGTAATTTAAAAATAAAAATCGACCTGTTTCGGCATTTTTCTCCAAAATCGTCCATTTTAGAGAAAATGAATTTATTTCATAATTTTGCCCCTCTCGTATGTATGGTACATTTCTTACTGTACCACATATTATTTGCAATTATTCACTAGTCTTGGGTTAAGCAATGTACATTCATATGTATATGGGCATTATATTTTTATTAGATATACTGTTTACTGCCAAACAAAAAACAGAAACTTATAACAATTTTTTTATTGCAAGCAATTTGATTCAACCCGACCTGTGGGATGTGTCCACCCTATCGAAAAAGTACATTCGGGTGTAACAATTCATTGGAGCGAGGTGTTTTGACCCGAGTATGAACAGGGATCACCCCACCTCGCTCCAATGCCCCAGGCCATCCCTTTCCCCCCCATAGCACGCTGATGCGCGATGAGGGCACAACTATCGTAGCCAAGTGCTCTTCACAATGGAATCCTGGGTAATAAGATTCCATGTGGTACCCTAATCGAATGCAAAAAACTAGGCCAGCGTGAAGCGCTCTATGCCTTTATCTTCTTACTTACTTATCCGCGGAAACTAAAATTGCTTGCTTGGGCCCCAAGTCATTGTACCGAGCCCCATTGAGCTCTGTCCAATGACTTGTTGCTCGAGTTTTTTTGAGTGTTTTTTTGTTTTTTATTTTTTTTTTGGGGGCTTACGCCTTTTTTGTATTTTATATTTTTTTGGGGGCTTACGCCCTTCTGTAATTTTCTATTACTGTCTTGCCTTGAGGTGATCGTGGTATTGAACCTTCGTGTGTTACGTTATCTTCGGCACTTGTTGTTTTCGAGCTACGAACCGTTCACTGTTTTCACTATTTTTCCCATTTCACAATATTTGCTGTTTTGGGCGTTTGTGTTTCCATCGGTGGAACGCATCGTACCCTAGCATCTCTCGCAGTATGTGACTTGGGTGGTGCTCCAGTTCCGCGAATTTGACCCTTGCCTTGTCTGTCATCATTTCGGTGACTCTCACCTGTTGAAGTTCTCTGAACAGGAATCTTTCTGCTACGTATCTTGGGACTCTGGCTGCTTCTCTTAAGCTGCTGTTATGGACCGCTTGTATCTTCTTTTTGTGGGTGTTACATACTTGTCCCCATGCGAGAGATGCGTATGTTAATACCGGTAATATTATGCTGTTTATTAATCTTAACCTTGTTTTTAGTCTAAGTTTACTTTTTCTTCCTGTGAGTCCTCTTAATGTTGCTCTCGCTATGTTGGCCTTCTGGACTGTGGCTTCTACATGTTTTTGGAAGGTTAATCCTTTGTCCATGATGACACCTAGGTATTTAGCTTCATTTTTCCACTCGATGGGGGTGTTCTGCACTGTCAGCTGTTCTTCTGGCTGTTGTCTTCCCTTCTTGTATAGTACCGCTTGCGTCTTTTCTGAGTTTATGGCTATCTTCCATTTTATACTCCATTCCTCGATGTCTTCTAACGCTGTTTGCAGGTTGGTCACTGCTATGTCTACATTTCTGTGTTTGGCCGCTATCGCTGTATCATCGGCGTAGAGGCTCATTAGGGTCCCTGGTGTTCTAGGTACGTCAGCGGTGTATATTGTGTACAGCAGAGGTGACAGGACCGCTCCCTGTGGCACTCCAGCTTCCGGGCTCCCGAGCTCGGACAGGACTTGTCCTATCCGAACCCTGAAACTCCGGTCGCCCAAGTACGAAGAGATCAGTCTCGTCATCGCCCCGCTGTACCCATATCCTCGCATTTTATAAATGAGCCCCTTATGCCATACTCTGTCGAAAGCTTTGCTTACGTCCAGGAATGCCGCTCCAGTGTACTGCTTATCATTGAAACCAGCTGCTATGTACTCAGTTAGTCTGAGTACTTGTAGCTCACTGGAGTGCTCTGCTCTAAATCCAAATTGAGCTTCAGGGATTATCTCTAATCTATTTGTTTCCGCTTGCAGTCTGCTGAGGATGATTCTTTCCACTATCTTGCTGATAGCTGGGAGTAAGCTGATTGGCCTGTAGTTCTGCGGGAACGTGTGGTTTTTGCCAGGTTTTGGGATCA
This sequence comes from Diabrotica virgifera virgifera, assembly GCF_917563875.1. Lineage (NCBI taxonomy): Eukaryota > Metazoa > Arthropoda > Insecta > Coleoptera > Chrysomelidae > Diabrotica > Diabrotica virgifera. The sequence goes on from NC_065443.1 coordinate 175,000,726, forward strand.
TGATGACATGGGCCTCTTTCCATCTGTTTGGGAATCTTTTATATCTGAGTATAGCGTTCACTATGTTTGTAAAATACACTATAGCTTTTCTGGGAAGGTATTTCAGAGCTCTATTTGATATTTGGTCTAGACCAGGCGCTTTTCTCGGAGAACTGTTTCTTATATGTTCGTTAATTTCTTCCGGTGATGTTGGGGGAATAATGTCTTCCGGATCCTCTGGTACCTCTTCTTGCTCTTCTACTTCTTCCAAGAAGTCATCGTCTTCGTCTACATGGAAGTTTAGCCTGCATTCACTTTCGAGTGTGGACCTCATCGCCTCAGCTTTTTCTTCTATGGAGTATACTATGCCGTTTACTCCGTGTAATGGGGGGATGGGTTTTCTATCGCTTTTTAGCATTTTCTGAAGCTTCCAGACGTTTTTCATGTTTGAGTCTGTTTCTTCCATCTCTTATACGTAGTTTTCCCATTTTTTGCTGCGGTGTAGTCGAAGAGCCGTCTTCACCTCTCTATTTAGTGTATTTGCCCAGGTTTTGTCTACTCTGTTTCTCGTTCTTCTGGCTATTTGCTTCGCTCTGTTCTTTTCCCTTATAAGATCTTTTATTTCTTGTGTTATGTCTTTGAACCTTCCCGTGTGGATCTCGACTTCTTCTTCCGTTGTGCTGTTTCTAATTGCTTCTTGTATGGTGTTTTCTAATTCTAGGACTTTTTCTTCTATTTGTTCTGGGTCGGTTAGAATTGGTACTATATTTATTCTTTCACTAACTAGTCTTTTGTAATTTGTCCACTTTATTTTCTTTTTAGTTCTCTTCGGTTTGTTTGTTTGTTCCCATGTTCCTATTTCTAGTAGAATGGGGTTGTGATCTGTGGTTCCTTCATTTAGTGTGATTAATTCTGTTTGGAGTCCTAGGTTTTTAGCAACAACGATGTCTATGTGGGTGGGAAGTCCATTTCCTGGGAAGTGTGTTGGATCTTCTGGGCCCATTGCCACTGTATCTTCGTTGTTTTCTATGTAACTGTTTAATAATCTTCCGTTTCGGTTCGTAGCTCTATCATTCCAGTTGGGGGATCTTGCATTAAGGTCTCCTATTATTATTTATGGTTCTGGGATGTTTAGGAACGCCTCTAGATCATCGTCCATTAATGGGTTTTGCGGTCTTACGTAGGCTGATGTTATTCTGACCGCGCCGTACCTCATTTTCACTTCTACCGTTGTTGCCTCCATGTTTACTAGTGGTGGAGTCGTGAATCTTGTGTGTTTAATTCCCGTCTTGACTAGTATGGCCGTTCCTCCTGATCTTCTTGTGTGGTCGTTCTTGTAAACATCGTACCCAGGAAACTTTAGGTTGAAGTTGTTAGTGAGCTTGGTTTCCTGTATTGCTACGATGTCCATCTCGTATCTATTGACGAGTTCATCTAGGATGTTTTGGTTGGTTGAAATACCGCCTGGATTCCAGGAACCTATCCTCAAGTATCCCCTTTCTGTCACCATTACTTCTGTGCCTCCCTGGTGCCCAATATCACCTCTCTGACTACCCTAGTCACTATTCTGACTATGTAGTCTTCGTCTGGGATCGCTGTGGTGTTTTGCGCGTTTTGTGTGGCCTGGGCGTAGGAAACCCCGGCTGCTTGTGGTCGTCTTTGTTGTTGTGCTTGTTGGTGTTGTGGCCTCCTTGGCGGTGGTCTTCCCCATATTGGGCACCTAGGGCATCCTCTGTAGCTGGCTGGATGGCTGCCTTTGCAGTTTGCGCAAGTTGCTTTGACATCTCTGACACGTTTGCACTCTTTTGTTTGGTGGTCTTCACCGCACTTAACACACTTTGGGTCTTTGTGGCAAGCGTTTTGGGCGTGATGGAAGCCCTGGCAGTTAAAGCACTGCGTTGGTCCGTTTGCCTTTCGTAGGTCCTCTACCACGACCTTCATATGGCACAGGTTGGTTATCCGCTTTGCACCCTCAACGTCTTCGTGGTCCAGAGTCAGGACGAACATCGGAAGCTGTCTCTTGGGACCGGCTCTGGTGGACATGTTTTTCGCCGAATGGCAGACAATGTTATATTGTGCTGCCATTTCGTCTTTTATTGTCTCTTCTGTGGTGTTCGTTGGTAACCCTCTTAAAACCACTCTGGGTTTTCTATCCTCGTCTAACGGGAAGGCTATCCATTGTAGCCTTTTGGTTTTTTCTTTTGCGTCGTATGCTTTTGTATAGTCTTCCACTATCCTGACCATGCTTCTGTAATCTTCGGGGCTTTTTGCTTGAATGAGGGTTTCCCTACCGCTCCTGGAGATTTTGTTTATCGTGATTATTTTTTTCTTTTGGGCGATGCTGAGGATGGCCCCTGTCTCGCTCACGCTCTGTAATTTTATTACAGGCGGTTTTCGGTGATGTGTTACCTGTTGTTCAGGCAACACAGCGGTGTCTTCGTCTTCGTTTGTTTCCATCCGACTTTCTGACTCTGAGACACTGGGACGTCTCGGGGCAGGCGTGTCGCCACCTGCGCTCGTAGCTGGATGGATTGGGGAAACTGATCCTTGGGGCAGGTTGGGGGTGTCTTGCATCTGGGGAGACTTTGCCCTCATAGCGTTGCCTGCTTGGAGTTCCCATGCCGTCGCCTCTTCCTTTGAAATCGGTGATTTCAGCGCTGGGAAATCTTTGTTTTTTGGTTTAGCTTCGTTTCGGATATTTTTTAATCTCTCTTCAGCAGTTGGTTTTTGCTTTTTATCTTCAGGGCTTGGCTGTGGCTTCTTCACGTCAGAGGCTGGCTGTGGCTTCGGTTTAATCTGCTGTAGCTGTTGTTGCATCTGTTCCATGAGTTTTCTTGTTTCTTTCTGTTCTGTCAACAGGTCGTCCAATCGGTTTGTCATCTTTCGGAGTTCAGCTCTTAGTCGCTCGTTTTCTTCTTCTTTCTTTGCCATTTGTTCTTCGGCATTTTGAAACCTGGCCCTCATCGTTTCTATTATTTCTTCTAGGATTGCTACTTTGTCTCTCGGTTCATCTTCGCTCTCGGATTTTGATGTCCGTGCTCTTTTGGTCGTACCTCTGACTGCCTCATCGGGAACTTCTTCCTCCATGGCCTCTACTTCCGAGCTTTTCTTTTCTTTCTTGTCGCTCTCTTTCTTTTTCTCCTCTTTCTTTATTTTTGACTTTTCCTTCTTTATCTCGCTCTTGGGGAGTTTAAAACCATCGGTTTTTGCGTTCTCGTCCACGGACGAGTATCCATCATTTTCTTCCGAACCTAATCTCTGAAACACGTTTGAACCCACTTTACGTGTGTCCTCATAAGTTGGCGGGGTAGGCGCCATGGAACGGGGGGGTGATCGAGATCTAGCTCGATTCATCTGGGGTTTGGGGACGGATTTATCTAATTTTGATGAAGCCTTTTTGTCTGCCGACTGGTCCGACACCACGTCGGCTTCAGGGTTGGCTCCCTGCACAGTGGCGCGGTTGTTCACGTACTCAGACAGAACTGAGTACGGGATCCTCTTGCTGTTCTCGTTCTACTGACCTAGGGGCCGGGGCTGACCGATGTAGATTCCAAAGAACTACACCTTGCAGTGTCGATACCCTTACGGAGGCACAGTAGAAATCCCGTGACGGGCTCAAGTAGAGCCCGTCTTGCTTTTTCCGCTAACCGTTGTCTAGCTACGGCGTCTCAGAGAATCCAATAAAATCAAATTCCCTAAGTTTCACCGCATCCAGTCAATCGGCCTTTGCCTCTCCTTCTCGCCTCGGAGAGTGAGTATCGCTCAACTGGTGTTGCGCTTACATCCGCAACTGGACTACAATTTTTTTATTTGTTAAAATCAGAAATTTTTAAAGCTCTCAAAATTGAGTTTGGGGGCGTTCAAGTATTACGTAACGCAATTTTTGAAGATTTTTGACCCCGCCCTCCCCCCTATGTAATGCACCGTAATGGGGCGTTCACGTATTACGTAACGCAATTTTTGAAGATTTTTGATCGCCCCTTCCTCCCAATCAATCCTAGTCAAATTTTTGTAGATTTTGAAAAGTCTATACATAATGCAATCATTCAAATGTGTCCTAACACTGAAATACATGGTTCTAGATTTCATCTACACCAAGCTTGGTATAGAAAAATTCAGTCTCTTGATTTAACATCAGAATATACAAAATGATTCTGAAGTAGGTAAGTGACTCAAACAGACTTTTGGCCTTACATATTATATATAAAACCAGAAGACGTATCAGATTGTTTTGTGTTTGATTTAATGTCATGCAAACCAGAAAATGAAATTTTAGATAATATGTTGATTATTTAGTAGAAACTTATGTAGACGAAAATACCACATTCTCCCCATATTTGTGAGCAGAGGCAAATTCTTCTGTTATTCGTACTACGAATGCTTGCGAATCTTTTCAGTCGCATTTTAGTTCATCGTTTTATAATACGCATCCATCCATATATATCTTCTTAGAATAAATTAAAGAATTTCAGGTATATACGTATGTTAAAATTTAAAGTTTGCATATTGCTAAACCTATCAAAGATAAAGAAGTTAAACTGAAATTGAAAAATAACTGTAGAAAATTTATTAATATCAGTCTAATCAAATGAATTTTGTATGGATTTTGTAAAGTGTCTCTTAGTATAATAGTAAATATTAAATAATAATTTATACATTTTGCTTATTATCTATATTATAAACTATTATTATAATGTAAGAAATTTAATGTCTTTTATTCGGATTTTGGATGCTTTCATAATAATCATTCTTAAATTACATCTATATTTTTATTTTATTACCTGAGTGAGTTGGTGAGGAAAATACCAACCGGATTAATAGGAACCCTTAAATTTGGTGAGGAAAATACCTGTCGGATTATAATGTTTTTACTGGTTGGTGAGGAATTTACCTCCGCCCGGATAGATACCGTTGTACACCATTATTTACGTCATAAATCTAAGTTGACATTGTTGCCAAATTAGAAAAAAAAATCCAGAATTCATTGTAAATCAAATAAACTGCTCGTCAAAAGTTAGGGATATAAAAAATTATGCCGATTTTCATAGTTGATTTTTTCGCGAACAGACGGATTCCGCTATTTTTTTATTTTAGATTTTTCTTTAGTATTTACACAATTGTGAAAAGGTTTACTCAAACTTATTTTTTGTACTTATACCGGGTGGAAGAAAAGAAATGTTTTTCTTATGTTAAGTTTGAGACAGCCTGTAGGGAGAACGAGGTACAAAAATGTGAGTATATATCAGAATCGTATTGTAGTCTTATGTTTTGTGAGCATGTTGTTGTTTGAATGTCCCTGATACCTTTAGAAACAAAAAAATAGACGGTTTTGTAATTTAACATGTGTTTTAACCGAAACAAAAGTTTGAGACACCTTGTAGGGAGAAAAAGGCACAAAGGTGAGTATACCTCGATATTGTGTTGTAGTCTCGTATTTTGTGAATATTTTATTTTTTAAATTTCTCTGATATCTTTATTAAAAAAGAAACTAGACGGTATTACTCTTTAATATGTGTTTCTATGTTTCACATGTGTGATGTGATGCATGTCGTCAGTGAAAACACATATTAAAGGGTAATACGGGTCTAGTTTCTTTGTTATTAAAGATATTCGAGAAATTAAAAAAATAACATACTCAACAAATATGAGACTACAATATAATATCGAGGTATAGTCACCATTATGCCTTTTTCTCCCTACAAGGTGTCTCAAACTTTTGTTTCGGTTAAAACACATATTAAATTACAAAACTGTCTATTTTTTTGTTTCCAAAGACATCAGGGACATTCGAAAAACAAAATGTTCACAATACATAAGACTACAATAGGATTTCGATGTATACTCACATTTGTACCTTGTCCTTCCTAGAGGGCGTCTCAAAATTAACATAAGAAAAACATTTCTTTTCTTCCACCCGGTATAAGTACAAAAAAAAAGTTTGAGTAAACCTTTGCATAACTGTGTAAATACTAAAGAAAAATCTAAAATAATAAAAAAATTAGCGGAATCCGTTAATCTGTTCACAAAAAAATCTACTATGAGAATTCAGCAGAATTTTCTATATCCCTAACTTTTGACGAGCAGTTTATATCACATAATTATTGCAAAAGTGTGCACACAACAAAAACAAATTAAAACTTAATTTATATAAATAAAAACACTATACAATATAAAATATTCAATATAGTAAATAATAAACACAAATATGAAGTGTCAATACCGCAACTGTCAAATAAGTGTTACCAATTTATTCCAAAATTCCACATTCGTTCGATTACAGTTAAGTGTGATACGGACAAATGTGCTTCATTAGAAAGCTTTATAATCCATTTATATAAATTAAATGAAAGAACATATTTTATATTTCTTTAAGTTAACATTAATAGAAATCTTCAAAGATTATTTTTCTACACGCATATAATAAAATATGTCTAGTGACTGTAATTCCAGTGTATTTGGCTAAACGATTCTAAGAAGGAACAGACCTACGATTTGAATATTTTGTGTTGGTATCATGTGACTTCGCTTCCTATAACGGGGATGACGTGCAAAGATATTTAATCTGTACGAACCATATTTATACAGGGTGTTTTATTAATAATTGTCCATATATTAACTGGAGAAACATTAGCACAAAATACGAAGATATAACCTAAAAGACTTAAATAAAATTTAGTTCCTTACGTACAGTTGAGTCCGCGAGTCTTTACCCGTGCGTCATCATTTAAAGCATACGAAATAAGTCGGAAATTTACTAAACGCAACGGCAAGTGGATATTATTCCGATCACGGGTTATAGTATAAAATTTGACGTTATCAAATAAATAGAATATCAAAATTAAGTTGTGCTTTAAAATTTTGGTGCATAATTACAGCTACATTTAAAGTAGCTAAATAAATTATTTTATTATCATTGATTAATAAATAAATAAACAATTTATAAAAAAATTCAATAACATATTTTCTTTTTGTTATTTTATTCACTTTGGCGGAACCTTAAACACAAGCATTTAACTGTGCCAACAATGAGGTTAGCTTTGTACGTTGTCAAAATTTATCGTAAAATAACATACACTTATCAAACAATTTCTAACTCCAATATAAAATTTGCTGTGAAAATAACTGTTTGTATACTATAAAAAAACTTCAAAATGCAAAAATTCGACAGAATAACAGCAAAAAATTCAACAAACTGACAGCCACGAAAGTAAACAAACCAGAACGTCAGAAATTGTACTTAAAATATGTGAAGACATCCCCAATCGTCTTTCTTTGTACCTATCTCTTTTCAATGCACTGAGTCTAGATGGTTCATAAAAATAACATGTGTTTTTACTTAACATCAGACGGCAGCTGGTTTGTCATTAATTTCATGCGTGGAAGAGAATGATGCTAAATAAAAAGTATGCGTTTTATCTCGCCAGGTATTAATGACGCACGGGTAAAGACTCGCGGACTCAACTGTAGTTACAGGGTGTTTTATCTAAAAATTTAAAAATTATTTTTGCTTAGTATTTTAAAACTATTCGACGTATCCATTTTATACTTGGTAGAAAGGGTAACTACTAAACATCCTACTAAATTATGAACAAACGTTTCTAGCTACTACCAGAGGCGTACGACAGGGGATGGTGAATAGTTGACCCTTCTCAAATTCTACGCCACTGGAGGAATTACTATTTTAGTGTCATTTTTAGATTTTCCAATACTTGATACGTAAATAATATACTCTTCATTGGTAACGATAAAGTCATTAGTTTTCGAGATATTTGAAGTTAAATATGAAACCGCACAGTTATTTTTATTAATTTACGATATAATTCATATGATTAAAATTTAAAAACTATTTGTACCCAGTATTTTAATACTATTTGGCGTATCCTTATCATACTTGACAGAAAGTGTAGGTACTGTACACCCTACTAAATTAAGATAAATAAACGTTTCTAGCTACTACCAGAGGCGTACGACAAGGGATAGTGGCTGGTTGACCCTTCCCAAATTCTACGCCACTGACGAATTGCTATTTTAGTGTAGTTTTTTGATTTTTCAATACTTTTTATGTAAATAGTATACTCTTCATTCGTAACGATAAAATGATAGTTTTCTAGATATAATATTTGAAATTAAAAATGAAGCGACACAATACATTAATCGAAATAACCGTGTCGTTTCATTTTTAACTTCAAAGATCTCGAAAACTAATGACTTTATCCTTACCAATGAAGAGTATATTATTTTCATAGAACGTATTGAAGAGTTCAAAAATTGAACTAAATTAGCAATTTCGCCAGTGGCGTAGAATTTGGAAAGGGTCGACCATTCACTTTCCCTCGACGTACGCCTCTGGTAATAGCCAGAAACGTTTGTTTACCATAATTTAGTAGTTTGTATAGTACCTATACTTCCCACCAAGTATGAAAAGAATACGTCGAATAGTTTTAAAATGCTGAACGAAAATACTTTTTAAATTTTTAGATAAAATACCCTGTAACTCAGTAAGGAACCACATTTTATTTTAAGTGTTTTAGGTTAAATCTTCGTATTTTGTGCTAAGGTTTCTCCAGTTACTATATGGACAATTATTAATGAAACACTCTGTATACCCATAGGTACGCTATATATCTTGTTTCTCTTAAAATTCTGTAGACTAATTTTAAACATTGTAATTACCAGTGGATTAAAAAATTTATTATTTTAATGTTTTATGATGTTAAAAATTTAATCTACTAACTTATGCTGTAAGTTTTCATGCTTTTTTATACAATGTTTTTTCATCTTGATGATAAAATAATTATACATTTATTTTAGTATATCGGTAGCACAGGAGCTCTACAGACTACAACGTTTCTCTTTGTCTTTAAGAGTGCGAAAGAAAGATAACTATCTGTAATATTCGCTCCGTGCTTGTCCATGGTGGGGATACACGAAACAATGCCATCGTTTGTAGTGGCAAAATATAATAATTTTGGCGATTCTTTGTAATGTCAGTGTCATTGTCTGTACAACAAATTTTATCAAAAATGGTAAATAAATATTACATTATAATGTCAAATATGTCATATGTATCATTTGACCTACAATACAAGCATAAAATACGGCTTGTCTTTGATACTTTATTTATTATGAATTCTGACGTTTATTTTATAAAGATATATTGCGTTAAATATAATATAACATGTTATAATAATATATACAGTCGGAAAAATGAAAGAATACCCATGAACGAACATATAAAACACGCTGTATTTTCCTGTCACCGTGTCACACAAAAAATTGGCCAGCGCAAGTACATGTAATAATTATTGTTACATGTACTTGCACTGGACAATTTTCTTTGTGACACGGTGACAGGAAAATACAGCGTGTTTTATATGTTCGCTCATGGGTATTCTTTCATTTTTCCGACTGTAGTGATATTATTATATCATATTATTATACATATAGATAAATATAAATGAACAATATAACTTTATAAAATACATCCACCGACAATAGCCATTTCCTAATTATTACATTGACAGTTATATCAACGATATAACATATCGACGTACGTTTCACTAATAATGTTTTGATTTAACTTGTTTGCAAATGACTCATGAGGTTTGTACAAAAATATAATGGAACCAGAACTATACCAAAAAAATCATAATTTAAAAATACAAATTGGCCTGTTTCGGAATCTGTCTCCAAACTAGTCCTTTCTCGAAAAAATGAAATTATTACACAATTTTATCCCTCACTATATGTATAGTTCTTCTTCTTCTTCTTTTTGTATAGACATGACTCTGTCTGTTTTTTCAATGTGCCTCTAGTAAGTTGTCGTTTCACGGTTTTCGTGGTCTTCCTACTGATCGTCTTCCTGTTGGGGAACCGTCTCTCGCTGTCCTGACTACCCTATTTGTTGTCATTCGGCTTATGTGGCCAAGTGGCCATTCCATTCTATTCTTCTGTTTCTTACCCAGTTATTAATGTTATCCACCTTGCATCTCTGTCGTATATCTGTACTTCTAGCTCTGTGCCATAGAGTTTTCATCTCCGCTGTTTCGAGTAATCTTTTTGTCCTCTCTGTGTCGGGTCGTGTTTCTGCCGCGTATGTCATTATTGGTCTGATGACTGTTTTGTAAATTCTGCCTTTCATTTCTTTTCCGATATTTTTATTTCTCCATATTGTGTCATTCAGGCAACCTGCGGCTCTGTTTGCTCTATTCACTTGATCTTCCACTTCTGTTTCGAGCCTTCCGTAGCTAGATAGTGTGATGCCTACGTATTTAAACTCCATCACTTGTTCTATTATCTGACGTTCCAGCTCCAATTTATATCTTATTGAATCTGCTGTTATAACCATGCATTTTGTCTTTTTTGAGGAAATTAAGATGTTAAATTTTCTGGCGATTATGTTGAATTGGTGCAGCATACGTTGTAAATCATCTTCACTTTGAGAGATTAGTATTGCATCGTCCGCATAGCAGATTATTTTAAGTTGTTTCTCTCCCATTTGGTATCCTTTTTTAGTTCTTACTTTTTTTTATTATTTCGTCCATGATTGGGTTGAACAATACAGGACTCAAGGAATTCCCCTGCCTTATCCCATTGCCGGCTTCAATTGGGTCAGTTAGTTCATCTTCCACTTTTACTTTATTGTGTTGTTCTGGTAGATATTTTCTATCGTTTTAATTATTCCCAGAGGTACCTCTCTCGAGTATACCAAGTGGATAACGTCCTTTAATGTGACCCTGTCAAAGGCTTTCTTAAGATCCACGAAACATAAATATGCCGGTTTGTTTTATTCCAACGATTTCTCTTGAACTTGCCTCATTATAAATATAGCGTCAGTGCATGACCTTCCCGACCTAAAACCTTGTTGTTCTTCTGCTAATGTTATAATTTCATTCAATTTGTTATCATTTTTGTTGTTAATTTTAATGTTGTGTTTAATAAGCTAATCCCTCTGTAGTTCTCCGCGTCTGATTTGTCTCCTTTTTTGAAGAGAGGTATTAGGATGCTTGATCTCCATTCATGTGGTACTCTGTTTGTTCTATTATTTTTTGTATTAGTTTTAATAGTTGTTTAGTTAGATCTTGTCCTTCGTACTTTAGGAGTTCGTTCGATATTCTGTCCTCTCCTGGAGATGTTCTATTTTTTAATTTTCTTAATGCTTTCTTTACCTCTCCTTCCTCGATGTTTATTTCTTCGTTTGTCGTAACTTCAGGTGTTGGTGGTCCATTATCGTCGCCTTTAGCAAATAGAGATCGAAAGTTGTCTGTCCATGTTCCTTCTGAATGTGTTTCGCTTTTATTAATTCGTTCATCTCCTTTCTTTGCCCTCTGATCATTCTCCATACTCCTTTTTGTGTTCTGTAGAAGTCGTGTTCCATCTGTTTTGAGAAACTCTGCCAGTGCTCCCTTTTCACACTATATAGTTGTATAATAAAATCAATAGCTGTTTACTAAAACGTCAAATCAAAAATACAACAAGCAGCGAACAAATTAATATACAAAATTTGTTGTTTCATTTTCTACACTTCATTTTCAGAATAGTGTAGGTACGTCATTGTCATGTAATAATGGAATGCTTGTTTCAATATGTAAACACGTTTCGTATTAGTGAATATTCATAACCGCAGCTTGATTATCCTTGCTCCTTCTCCTTGTCGTGCTTAATGAGGCCGGCAGATTTTCTCCTTTAACACAGTCTATCCTACTTCATGAGTATATATTTCTCTTGCTTGCTTTGTCTATGCTTTCGGCGTTTCAGAAGTTTACGTGGAAGTCGTTGGATTTAAAATTATATCCTTATTTCAAGTAATTTAAGCTATTTGTACAGTTTTTTTAGTTGTTTATAAGCGAACATATTTTAGTTCTGATGCTCGATGTTAAAAAAGTATTTTAAATTCTATATATACAGGGTGGGCCAAAGAAAACAGTCTACCTCGATACGTAGCAGTAATTATTATTATATTGATTTTAACTAAATGCCAAAACAGGTTGATTTTTATTTTTATACAATTCTTTTTATAAATTTCACACTAGTGATGACGTAATCTGGGCATCTGGGCGTGATGACGTAATCGATGATTTTTTAAGTGGGAATAGTAGTCGTATGGTAGCTCATTTGAAAGGGTGTTTAATTCTTTATTTAGTAGTATAAACATTAAAATCGTTATTTATACAGGGTGACCAACAAATAATTTTTGATTTAAATTAATTGACGAAAAAAGAAGAAGGTATCTCAAGGTTTAACTCAAAATACATTGTACTGCTGTTCAAAAATAGAAAAAAATATTTATTTCACACATAAACATTATTTTCGCTTAAATTAAATCACAAACAGCCTCTCACCTACCTCTTGGCTTGGCAGTTTGAACATTTAATTTAAGCGAAAAGCAATATTTATTTGCGAAATAAACATTTCTTTTTCTATTTTCTGATAGCAATATAATGTATTTTGAGTTAAATAAATTAGATACATTCTTCTTTGTTCGTCAATTAATTTAAATCAAAAATTATTTTTTGGTCACCCTGTATAAATAACGATTTTAATGTTTATACTACTGAATAGAGAATTGAACACCCTTTCAAATAAGCTACCACACAACCCCTATTCCCATTTAAAAAAAGCATCGATTACGTCATCACGCCCAGATTTATGATGTTACTAGTATGAAATATACAGGGTGATTTATTAGTGGGGTAAAGCTCAATAGATACGCTCTAGTAATAGATAGCAATAAAAACTAATAACAAAAATTGTAGCCAACTCAGAGCTTCACATTACAAAATTAGTTAAAATGTTACAGGGTGTTCGATAACACAGTGGCAGACCAAACTTATGTTTTTTTTAATGGAACACCCTATATTTTATTTTATATTCGAAATCCTGTTAACTTTTCCATTATAAAAATATAAAGGTTTGTTATGTTATACAGGGTATTAACAAAGTAATAACCAATTTTATATGAAAATCGTAACTAGTTCAACTCCCTGTCCCTGTATAAATAAAAATAAGCAGAACAGAAATGGTTCATTAATCCCATATTTTTTATTAATTGTTAAAATTTTCAAAAAGTATTGACATTGCTAATTTTCTTTATATCAAATACAGGGTGACTCAAAACGCAAGTACATTATTTTCTCAGTAATTTGAAATAGAACACCCTGTATTTTATATTACTATTAAAAATTTCTATTACCGTACTTAAATTTTTTGATAACATTCCCTATGTCTAAATTTATTAGTTTTTGAGATATTTTCATTTTTCAATGGACCAGTAGCGTGGCCACCCAGATCACCAGAATTTAATAAACTGGACTGATTTTTTTGGGGTTACGTTAATAATGAAGTATATAAAGTACCTCCAACAACAAGGAATGAGATAAAAAATAGAATACAAAGTGTATTTCGATGTGTTTATTTAGAAATGCTTCGTAGTGTAACTCATTAAGTGATCGTTTTTAGGCGTGAATAAATGTGTTAGGAGATAATTTTGAATACCTTATGTAATTATATATTAAAAATATTTTATTAAAAGTAGCTTTTAATTTTTTCAAACATATTTTCTTTGCAAAATGTATTACTGATAAATTATTTTTCGTTATTTATTTTTTACATTGTTACATTTACATACAAAAGTAGTGTTTAATCGTCTTCACCAAATGTTGTATTTCGTTTTTGTGGAAAATTTATTACTAATAAATTATTTTTCTTTCTTTTTTCTCTATTTGTTACATTTACATAAAAAAGTAGTTTTTAATTGTTTCAAAAATGTTGCATGTTTTGGTTGTTTTTTTTTTGTAAAATTTATTACTTATACCTAAATTATTTTTCTTTCTTTGTTTACCACATTTTTATATTGATCACCGGATTGATAATCAGTAATCGTCAATTGTCAATTCAATCATGGCTTGTTTAAAATTTGGAAAAATTTAGACACCTAAAATAATTTCCTTAGAAAAATGAAAATATCTCGAAAACAAATAAATTTGGTCATAGAGAATGTTATACAAAAATTAAAGTACGGTAATGGTATTTTTCAATAGTAATATAAAATACAGAGTGTTCCATTTAAAATTACTGAGAAAATAATATACTTGCGTTTTGACTCACCCTGTATTTGATATAAAGAAAATAAGCAATGTCAATATTTTTTGAAAATTTTGACAATTAATAAAAAAATATGGCATTAATAAACTATTGCTGTTGTGCTTATTTCTATTTATACAGGGAGTTGAACTTGTTACGATTTTCATATAAAATTGGTTATAACTTGTAAATGCCCTGTATAACATAGCAAACCTTTATATTTTTATGATGGAGAAGTTAACAGGATTTCGAATTTAAATAAAATATAGGGTGTTCTATTTAAAAAAACATAAGTTTGGTCTGCCACTGTGTTATCGAACACCCTGTAGCATTCTAACTAATTTTGTAATGTGAAGCTCAAAGTTAGCTACAATTTTTGTTATTAACTTTTATTGCTATCTATTACTAAAGCAGATCTATTATTGAGATTTACCCTACGAATCAATCACCCTGTATACAGGGTGTACCGAAACTCTACCGACAAACGAAGACAGGAGATTTCTTAAATAATTTGAAGATATTTTAATCCAATTCATCCAGTCCGAAAATGCTTCCCAAGGGAGCTAGAGCTCTTTGAAGATGGCGTTTTATAATTAGTTTTTCTTAAATAACATAGGCGTCCGTTTTGGGTAGGGCAACAGTTATTTTATAGCATAACTTTTTTATCTTTAATTTTTTAGCATTTTTGACTATGGATTATTAAATTGTTAGGTATTTTACAACTAAAAGGTACTCTTGTTTTAAGTCGATAGGATACACCGTTTTCTAGAAAAATCGACTTGAAAATTTTTCTTTTTTTGAATTTCCAAAAAACCATTTAAAAAAAAACTATTTAGAAACCCGAAAACGGGTACGTTTATTTATATTTCAGAGATGAATCGATTTCAATATTTGCGAATTTCTAGTACGGGTCATATGCGTCCGTTTTACGTAGGTCAACGGTTATTTTATCGCATAACATTTTTGTCTTTAATTTTTAAGCATTTTCGACTCTAGATTATTAAGTTATGAGGTATTCTAGTACTAAAAGTTACTCTTGCTTTAAGTTGGTAAAATACACCGTTTTTTTTTAAACAATTTTTTCATTTTTTTTTCAAAATCAAAAAACGAAAAATTTCAAATCGTTTTTTCTAGAAAACCATGTGTTCTACCGACTTAAAGCAAGAGTACCTTTTATTACTAGAATGCTTCACAATTTAATAATCCATTCCAGTATAAAAATGCTTAAAAGTTAAAGACAAAAAAGTTATGTGATAAAATAACCGTTGCCCTACCAAAAACGGACGCCTATGATCGATACTAGAAATTCGCAATGGATGGAGTCAATTTATCTATAGAAGATAAATGTGCGTACCAATTTTCGGGTTTCTAAATAGAAGCGTTCCGGAGGTATTTAAGAAAAACTAATTACAAGACGCCATTTTCAAAGAGCTCTAGCTCCATTAGTAAGCATTTTCGGACTAGGTGAATTGAGCTAAATTGTCTCAAAATTATTATTTGAAGAATCTCCTGTCTTCTTTTGTCGGTAGAGTTTCTGGACCCCCTGTATAAACAAATTGTACAAATCTATATAAATAAAAATGAATGTTGGTATGTATGTATGTATGTATGTATGTATGTATGTATGTATGTATGTATGTATGTATGTATGTATGTATGTACATATGTATGTATGTATGTACCTTATAGACTCGCAAACTATGCATTTCATCATATGATGACCTTAATGAAAGTTGTTGTACATAACCCTGGGATGGTTTCTGAGTTGGTACCACCAACATAAGTAAAGAGGGGGCTTGCCCCTCCATAATTATTTTTTATTTTTTTGGACAAATTGTTCTTTTTTAATTTCATATGATGTAGAACCAAAATATACATTCAACCCTAAATTTTCACTTTTCTATCACCAACCGATATTTTTTAATAGCCATCTAAATAATACCTCGTCTATATAATATTGTGTATCATTTTGTCAATGAAAGATAGAATAAAAATTTTATATTTTTTTAATATAACGCGGGCTCATAAATTTGATACACCCTGTATATTGATTTGTAACTATTTATTAGAAGTTAGCTTTTAAGCAGTGGGTTTATCCTTAATAAGTTTTTCCCTGAAGAATTAAAGACATTAGTAAATAAAGTGAAGTGAATAGACAATTTATTTCGAAATTATAATTTTAAAACGGGTGTTTTGTTACGTGCGAGGCCAAAAGCCACAGGTAATTATTATATTTAGAAAAATAAGGTAGAGAAAGTTGGAATTTTAAGTCTCTTTGTTTAAGCCCCAAGTAAATTTGTAGAATTCCCGAAAAGTAATTATCATGAGTAGAAGTATTTGTTTGCGAGGATGCATGGGTTTTTCGAATGAAAATTTGGAACGGGGATGAGAGAAGGTTGAATGTTCAGATCGTTTGGAAAAGGAGATTTATTATGTGACCGGCATCGCGGAAGAGCAGTCAAAGTTTTCGTGAATAGTTCAGAAGCAAGTACCAGTGGTTGTTAGATAGTGAAGAGTGTAGCTGAAAAGTGGAAAGAGAGACAGATCAAATTGAGAAGAAATACCTCTTTGATTCTGTAAAGTCCAAGGAAGAGAATATTATTGTCAGAAAGAGAGGAGAGAATTTTGGAGTTTTTTTTTAACAAGTACTGGTCAAAAGAGGCCTGGCTCGTATTTTGGAGAATTAGTTGGTGGTATGCTGTTGGACTGATGCTGAGAACGGAGAGGGCTTTGATGGGTAGCCTAACATAATCAACAAGGAAGAGCTGTTTGGGTCAGAAGGAGACATCATTGTGTGTGAATCAAAAGGTCAGTCAATAACTTATGTGATAGATTTTCTGTATGTTCAGAAGTTAATTTTTTTGAGTAAAAGGATATGAACTAAGATTCCAATATTTCAAAAATGTAATAGGAAGTACAAGTAGTTTTGCCAATATCTAAATTTGTTTGTTTAGTTTGTTTTATCAATGTTATCAAGAACAAACCGATAAATATTTTTTGAATTAAAATTAATTTATGTGGTAAAAGTTTCATTGGGACAGTTATGCCCACAGCATTTAATTGATCAATTTGCAGAATATTGCTTTTAATAATAAAAGATATTAAATATCTTACATCTCTAAATACAAATTTTGTAGGTGCTTATTTATAGTATTTCTATTTATTTCCTTTTCATATTTTATCCCGATAAGGATCAACTAAGAGATACTGAAACCACGAGAAAGGCTAAGTATAACCTAAGATGATTTAGTTATTTTTTTTGTATGATAAAAAGGCACCCTCAGATTTTTCTTAATTTTTATGTATGATTTGCAACAATTGACTAATTAACTAAATAAATACTAATTATTATAAAAGTAAGAGAAAGCAGATCGTAACAATAAATAAAAATGAATGTTTGTCTGGATGCATGTATGTATGTACCTTATAAACTCGCAAACTATGCATTTTATCATATGATTACCTTAATCAAAGTTGTTGTACATAACCCCGGGATGGTTTCTGAGTTGGTACCACCAACCTAAGCAGAAAGGGGGCATGCCCCCCATAATTATTTTTTATTTTTTTGGACAAACTGTTCTTTTTTAATTTCATATGATATAGAACCAAAATATACATTTAATCCTAAATTTTCACTTTTCTATCACCAACCGTTATGTTTTAATAGCCATCTAAATTACCTATTCTATATAAATAAAAATTAATGTTTGCATGTATGTATGTATGTACCTAATAGACTCGCAAACTATGCATTTCATCATATGATGACCTTAATCAAAGTTGTTGTACATGACCCCGGAATGGTTTCTTAGTTGGTACAATCAACCTAAGTAAAAAGGGGGCTTGGGGGCCGTTCAAGTATTACGTAACGCAGGTTGGGGGGGTCAAAAATCTTTAAAAATTGCGTTACGCAATAATTAAACGCCCATTAGTGTGCGTTATGTAGGGGGAAAGGGGTTCAAAAATCTTCAAAAATCGCGTTAATTAATACTTGAACGCTCCCATGCCCCTCCATTATTATTTTTTATTTTTTTGGACAAACTGTTCTTTTTTAATTTCATATGATATAGAACCAAAATATACATTCAACCCTACATTTTCACTTTTCTATCACCTACCGTTATTTTTTAACAGCCATCTAAATATTACCTCTTCTATTTAAATAAAAATGAATGTTTGTATGTATTATGTATGTATGTATGTATGTATGTATGTATGTATGTATGTATGTATGTATGTATGTATGTATGCATCTTATAGACTCGCAAACTATGTATTTCATCATATAAAGCAAATTTATCGTTATCGCGGGGCGGGAGTCGGAATCGGGACGAAATTAAATTAAAATTACGAATTAAAATTAAATAAAGTGTGCGATATTGTAAGATTTATTAAAAGTCTAAGGCTGCCATAGCTGTCATAGGTCCAGAGACAAGAAGATACAAAATCACTAACGAAAATATTACAATAGAAGCTGACACACTGACAAAAAAAAGGTCCAGAACGAGATGGTTGTTTGACTTAGAAGACGACCTGAAAACTATCAATGTAAGACAATGGATAAGAAGGACATAAAGGAAGGACATACTCAGACAGGCAAAGTTTATTTATGGTTATCGTGTCAAAAGAAGAAGAACCGTGTTCGATAACTGAACAATTATTACTAGACCAGTTATCTCCGCAAGGCGTCTACCGGTGTCACTTCTTACTCAGTAAACAACAATATATTTCTTGATGTATGTATCAAGCGTAGCAGTGACGTTTATAATCGCAAGTTTTTTGTGAGTTTGCGGAAAACTTTGAGTGTCCATGTTTCTGGCAAAGAAAATTTATCGTGCCTTGAAAAACGGCCATCGTTTAATATTTACGCACCGAAAAAAAATATTACTTATCAGAATGAATTAAATAGATACTTTTTAGGTAATGCATATATACAGAGTACATAGTGTTTGGTAAAGAATGGGCCATATCTTATACTCCGGTCAACTTACACATCCAAGGTTACAAAAATTACCATCATGCTGAAAATTGGCAGGATTGTTCAAAATAAATGAAATCTAAAAAGTCCTCATAAATCCGACCCGAGCTAAAAAATTTACGCGGGGTCAAAGGTCACCAAATATAGTTTTTAGCGGTTTTCAGCGAAACGGTAAGTTTTATCATAAAATTAGTTCTAACAAAAAATATAGATCAGATAATTATCTATAAAAAATATCTTATTTTTTTCTAAGACAACGATGAGATACAACGATTCAAAAAGTTGTAATCGTCATAATAGGCGCATACGATTCCACACCACCTTTGAGGTAGTGTACTTAGCGAGTTTTTTAACGTGGTTTCCGCAGTAGGCCTATTCCACGGATCTGTTATGATTCTGTTTAATTTGAAGCTATTGAATAATTGATATTGGCAAGGGTTAAAAATGATAAAAGTTATAAAAAGCGGTATAAATTAAAAAAAAAAAGAAATTTATCCAACTGGTTCATAATTTTCTAATATTTCTGCTTTCTTTTCTCCTTGTTCTTCTTCTTCTTCTTCAACTTCTAGTTCTTCTCCTTCTTCGTGTTCTTCTCCTTCTTCTTGTTCATCCTGGGTGCAAGTAAATTGCCCCAATAATGAAACATCGTATGGCTCCTCGATAGAATCAAATGAATCCTCAATTGTTGGTGATTCAACATTGGAGCACGACCGGTTTTGACAATTAGTGCATGCTATCGAACAAAACAGTCCAACTTTTTTGCAACCACATTTAGCGCTACATCCCTTTTTACAGTTGCAGAAAATTGTGTTCAGGAGTTTTTCCGGCGCAGGTGTGAGTAAAGTTTGAATTGGTTCTAATGAACTGTCGCGACAGTTCTGGGGAAGACTGGGGATGGAAATTAGTCGACATGTCGACTAATTTCCATCCCCAGTCTTTTGAATCAAGCCAAACTTGAACTTGGTAATATACATGAAAAAGATGTTGATAAGCAGCCGCTGAGGTTGGAGGAAGACAAGATAACTGCACTTGTCTTTTATTTCGAGTATTTTTAAAGAAACATGCATATCGAAACTTATCTAAGCACGTAGTTTTTTTAGGCGCTCCATACATTACAAATTGAGACGCATAAGTGAGAAGAATTATTATAAGGTAATACTTTGTCATATCAATTTATTATTTTTGTTGGGAATAAGCCGTAAAATTGAAATAATAATTCTTATTATTTTCGCGTTACATTCACTGTGTAAAATTTTTTTGTTGGCACTGTAATAATTAAATACAGCTTATACATTGCATCCCTCGGTAGACCGCAAGCTGTATAGTAGAAACATTATCATATTTATAATATCTTGTATTATTATGTGTAATATAAGTTAGTTGACCGACAGGATATTATGTTTACTGATTCGATAAAATTGTGTTTTGACTAGGAAAGTTTTGGGGTAGTTCTGATTTTTTTCATTAAATATGGATTTTGGGCTGCTGAATCCGAATATGAGGTTTGCGGACAAAATTTCTTGCCGGAACATTGAAAAAATCGCGAAAAAAGCGAAAAATTTCAGCTTTTTTCCGCTTTTTTGTACAAATCTCGAAAACTATTAACTTTTAGTAAATGGTCTGTTAACAGAAATCAAAGTACATAAAATTATCTACAAATATCACTAATTACTTTTTTTTTCAGACGAACCGTTCGGTCTAAAGTACAAGTTGAAAATTGCCAATTTTTAACGGTCTCGGCCAAACCCACTTTTTACATTCCAAAACTTAATTTTTTATTAGAATGCTGTCATTTGATAAATTTCTCCTAGTTTTCTGTACAAATAATAAATGTTAGTTCATAGGTATGGTATGTCTCTTGTGACAGCTTCCATAAGTCCATTCCGTCCTAAGTGGCCGGGAATGTCTCTGCTTTTCCCTTAGAGCCACAGAAGATCAGGCACAGATGGAGTCACAGTTTCAGTTGGTGTGAACATTTCCTTCGGATCTGTTATCTTGATTTCTGATAAACCATGAGGTTTTGTCCTTTTTAAATGAATTAGTTGAACAGATCCCTGACTTCCATAAACCTCAGGCGCGTGTTTTTTTTTATCCGAGGAATGGATTGCTTAGGAGCTACTGCATGTTTTGTTGCAATACAAGAAATGCCACATATGACGTGAAAAGTGTGGTATTCGCCGATTGTATGTACGTTAAAATCAGCGTTATCGTACACCTGCTATGTAAAGCATGGCAGGTCAAATTTCTGCGGATCGCCTGCGAATGCTGACACTTCCAGGCGAACAGCTTCTGTATAGGATGAACAAAACCCCAAAAAGGAAACTACATCAACCTATTTTCTTGAGCCGTACTTTTTGTAGAGAAAACGACCAACGCTGCAAGGAATGGTGCGACCAACTATCTGGGCCTTACTGCCGCTACAAGACTTTGAGCAAGCGCGTTGCTTATCTGGAAGTGTCAGCAATCGCAGGCGATCCGCAGAAAATTGACCAGCCGTGCTTTACACAGCAGGTGTTCGAAAACGCTGATTTTAACCCTTTCTATGCCAGGCCTTAATTTGCATGTTGGTCCCTCAATCCCAAAGGTTTTTCATGCTTAGAGTCCCATTGCCTTATATATACGTCGCATATAAATAAACAAATAAATGACCAAAACATGTTTTTTAATGAGTTTTTTTTAACTAACTTAACCTTGAAAAAATGTAACTAACTTAAAAAAAATAATGTAATGTAAATTAACATTAAAAGTTTTCTTTTGTGTGGTACTCCTCAAAACATGACACTACACAAAGGCCGACTCCGCAACTTGCACACATGTATCTCGATTCGCTTCTTTTTTTTCTGGTCTTTTCTGCGGCTACAAACGCTTCAACTCCTAGCAGCTACCTATAAGCGTTGCCACCAGTGCTACAATATAGCATATATAGCTAAAAAAATATGTGAACAAATATATACGGCAATGGGTCCGCATGACCTGTCTTAGTCAACATTTTGAGGCTTTGGGACACCAATGAGTCTAAAATTTTATAAGCAACGCATATTTTCGGCTTTGGTAAATTGAGACCATAACACCTTGAACGTATATATACGGCGGCTGGGAATACATAGGTACCCACTTTTTCAAAATATATATATGCAGCGTTGGGACAGAAAGGGTTAACGTACATATAATGAACGGATACCACACTTTTTACGTCATGGGTGGCATTTCTTGTATTGCACCTAAACATGCAATAGCTCCTAACCAATCCATTTCTCGGCTAAAAACTAAACCCGCACCTGAGGTTTATGGAAGTCAGAGAGCTGTTCAACTATTTCATTTTGAAAGGACAAAACCTCAAGGTTTATCAGAAATCAAAATCCGAAGGGAATGTTCACACCAACTGAAACTGTGACTCCATCTGTGCCTGATCTTCTGTGGCTCTAAGGGAAAAGCAGAGATATTATCGGTATTTTAGGATGGAATTGATTCATGGAAGCTGTGATAAGAGACATACTATATTCATATTATGAACTAACATTTATTATTTGTATAGAAAACTATTAGAAATTAAGAAATTTATCAAATGACAGCATTCTAATAAAAACTAAAGTTTTGGAATGTAAAAAGTGGGTTTTGCCGAGAACGTTAAAAATTGGCAATTTTCAACTTGCACTTTAGACCGAACGGTTCGTCTGAAAAAAAAGTAAATAGTGATATTTGTAGATAATTTTAAGTACTTTAATTTCTATTAGCAGACCATTTACTAAAAGTTAATAGTTTTCGAGATTTGAGCAAAAAATCAGAAAAAAGATGAAATTTTTCGATTTTCTCGCGATTTTTTCAATGTTCCGGCAAGAAATTTTGTCCGCAAACCCCATATTCGGATTCAGCAGCCCAAATTCCATATATAATGAAATAAATCAGAACTACCCCAAAACTTTCCCACTAGGGAGCTCGTAGGGTACAAATTCACTGAATCATACTTGTACCGTTCTTGTACTCAGCGTCAGTGATGTATATACGTGGTGTACTAATATAATATACATGTGACGATTAGAACTCTTTCAACAATTTGAATCGTTGTATCTCAAAAACGGTGGCTCTTAGGAAAAAAAGTATTAAGATATTTTTTATACATAATTATGTAATCTACATTTTTTGTTAGAACTAATTTTATGATAAAACTTACTGTTTCGTTGAAAATTGCTAAAAACCATATTTGGTGACCTTTGACCCCGCGTAAATTTTTTAGTTCGGGTCGGATTTATGAGGACTTTTTAGATTTCATTTATGATGGTATTTTGAACAATCCTGCCAATTTTCAGCTTGATGGTATTTATTGTAACCTCACTTCTATTTTTGAGTCTAACGAGACCGGTCTATTAACTTTAGATTCCTGAGCTCAAAATAGGTCGATTTAAGCTAACTTACCTTTGTACGAAAGTTGATAATAACCAAAATACAGGGTGTCAAAGTTAAACTTTTATTTTATTTATTTTTGAATATTTCCTAACAGGCCTGGGATAATACCACGAAATTTGGTAAGCGGGGGTTTTTGAAACAAAAAATCTAAATTCGCCACCAAAAACGATATAGTGTACAGAGGGCGCCACATACGCCTTTCAGGGCTCATTTAATAGGTTCAATTTTTTTTTACTCACTCTACATACTTTTTGAATAAAAACTTTTTTTCTCTTAATATTTTTACTTAAAAAGGGACTACATTCATCTCGCTAAACTCAACCGTTTTCGAGATAAACGCATTTTAAGTCTGCGAGGCAACATCATTTTTTGTATAATATCATGTAGTTACACCCGAAACATAACTTAAAACCATAAAAATCTCCAAAAATGTATAGCAAATTTCTTAAAATAGAATTTGTGATGCAATGACATAAATATGAGAACTGGCACAATTATTATGGTTTCAAGTTGATTTTTTGGGTGTAACTGCAATGATATTATGCAAAAAATTATGTTGTAACGCAGATTTAAAATGCGTTTATCTCGAAAACAGTTGAGTTTAGCGAGATGAATGTAGAACACCTTTTTTAAGTAAAAATATTAAGAGAATAAAAGTTTTGATTCAAAAAGTATATAGAGTGAGGAATAAAAAAATTAAACTTATTAAATTAGCGCTGAAATACGTATGTGGCGACCTCTTGGTAATACCTTATTTTTGGTGACGAATTTAGATTTCTGATCCCAAAAACCCAAGCTTGTCAAATTTCGTGTTGTTATCCCATGCCTGTCAGGAAATATTCAAAAATAAATAAAATAAAAGTTAAATTTCGATACCCTGTATTTCGGTTATTATCAACTGTCGTATTAAGGTAAGTTAGCTTAAATCGACCTATTTTAAGTTCAGGAATCTAAGGTTAAGCTATGGCCTATTCTTTACCAAACACCCTGTAGGTATATTTTTTAAGTATTTTTTGATATTTTCTGTTAATTAATATTTATTGAACTTGACACATTATTGATTTATTTCTAAAGCGGTACGAAGTTCGCCGGGTCAGCTAGTTTAAAAATAAAAATCGACCTGTTTCGGCATTTCCTTAAAATCTAATAACTACTGCCAAATATCGAGGTGGACTGTTTCCTTTTGCCCACTCTGTATATATACACTGTGTAACAAAAAGGCCATAAATTAAATCGCATATTCTGGGACCAAAAATAGTTCGATTAAAGCTAACTTTTCTTAGTGCGAATATGCACATAAAAAAAGTTACAGCCCTTTAAAGTTACAAAATGAAAATCGATTTTTTCCAATATATCGAAAACTATTAGAGATACTTTATCGAAAATGCACATGTGGCTTTCTTATGGTAGGGAGATCTAAAATAATAAAAGTTAAATTTGTGCACCCGATTAAAATTTTATGGAGGTTGTGTTTCCTTAAACCTCCTCCCCAAATATTTGTGTGCGTTTTAAATAAATTATTAATGTGGTACCAATACTTAAATTCATTGTTTTTAAAACTGTTTGCCTCTTAGTACTTTTTCGATAAGCCAGTTTTTATCAAGAAATTTTGAACATTTGTAAAATATATCGCAGCTCCTAAATCGAATTTTGAGCTAAAAAATGTTTCATCGAATGATATATTTCCATAAAAACAACAGTATTGTTTCAGATGAAGCTTGGTATGTGGGAAGTGGACCGGGACGCGTTGCGTAAGGATGGTCTCGTTCTATTTAGTAAATTAATTCGGACGAAGAACGTTGATAACTTACAAGAAAGACAACCTCGGAGCGATGATACCAAACAAAAATTAGCTGTAAGTATTGAATACAATTTATTAATTTACACTATAGGATACTTTTTACTAGCAACTAATATTTAAGATTTTTTTTATTTACATAAAGCCGCATCAACCATAGAAGGTTATTAGCGGATGTTGAACAATTACAATATAATAATTTTATTTAGCGTATGGCTTAAGTACATCACAGAATTTATTTAGATTTATGCATTATACAATGCATCACAAACAGATGTCCAATTTTTTTATATATTTGATTGACCCTTCAGTTGCCATTACAAAGTCTATAGGGTCGCCTGTGTATGCTCTGCGTGGGCAGTCCTGAACAATGCCTTGCAGCGCCGCAGTCACAAGAAGGAGAGGGGAGTTTACCCCATCTGTAGAGGGAGTCGGCGCATCTTCCACAGTTTGTTCGAATTCGATTAAGGGCTGCCCAAATCTTACGGGGACGTTCAAATTCGCCTGGTTTCCCTATGATGTCCGGTAGACTATGGTAATGCGGATCTGTCCTACTTTCCCAATCTTCTCTCCATCGGGTATTAAAGTCAAAGTTGGATTGCTGCAGCGCTTGAGCAGATTGTAGAGGGGGTAACCTGGATCGGAGAAAATAAATTTATATCCTTAAGATAATTAATTGCACTGGATAAATTATAATTTAATATATTCTTCAGCTGACTTGGTTCTTCAGAAATGTTGTTGATGCTTCGTTCATACGAGTAAAGTGGACATTATATAAGAGTGTGCTGGACTGTTATCAGGCATCTAGAGTATGAGCATTGTGGTGGGAGCTCTATGGTTATTAGGTGCTTATGGGTTAATGTTGTATGCCCAATTCTTAAGCGGTTTATTACCACTTGGTCTCTCCTCTTTTCGGGGAGCTGAAGCTGAAGATTGATGTAATGTTTGATCTCTTTGAGCTTTGAGCTATTCGAATCCCAACAACGCTGCCAAACTTGTACACAATATTGCTAGTCCTGTCGCCAGGGGGGGTACAACGGCCTCCTGTATTCAGATGGACTTACCCAAGTTTTTATTATGTATTTTGGCCCGTAGAACACGAATTTTTTGGGTAACAGTTGATCCGGATGTCGATAAGATTGTTATAAACAAAGAAGTTGAGGAATTACATAACAACGATTTCTCGCAAAACAAAACATGTTTTTGTATTTTCTGGGCCATTCTAACCAAAAAATGTTCCTACAAGTTTTTTCGTAGGATGCATAGTTTTCGAGATAAACGCGGTTGAACTTTCAAATAATCGAAAAATTGCAATTTTTGAACCCGAATAACTTTTGATTAACCCGGGAGTAGTCGCGCTCACTTCTGTAACGTCGATAGTCGCGTGTGAGATTCTATCTCAAAATACGAATTTAAAACAAATTTTTATTTTGTACTATTTTTATCTATTTTTTCTATTAAAAATATATATTTTTAACAATTTTATTAAAAAAACCTGTGTTAACGGGCACCTGCCAACATCGGCCACCTGTCCTAACGGCCAGTTTAAAAATTTTCCAAATTAATTATATGTAGACTACAAAAACTGGCAATACCGTCCACCTTTCTATATCGGCCAATAGTTCTTTCATTTTTAGTGGCCGTTACTGACAAATTTTACTGTACAGTAAAACCTGTGTTAACGGCCACCTGCCAACATCGGCCACCTATCCTAACGGCCAGTTTAAAAATTTCCCAAACCAATTATATGTAGACTACAAAAACTGACAATAGCGGCCACCTTTCTATATCGGCCAATAGTTCTTTCATTTTTAGTGGCCGTTACTGACAGGTTTTACTGTATTACGAAAAAGGATGAAATGTGAGATTCTATTTAACGGCGCGACTACTCGCGGGTTAAAGCTAATTGGCTCTCCCCAAAGCCATAAATTCCACAAAAAGAAGAAGAAAAAGAAAAAAAAATTCCTACGCATTACTACACCCTTCCTCGAGGCACTTACGAAATTTTTTCAAAATTGCAAAATTTTTCATCAAGTTATCGCGAAAAAGGATAAAAATTGAGATTCGATCTCACCGCGCGATTACTCGCGGGTTAAAAAATAAAATAGCAATTCTGCTTACCGCATTTGGAAGTTCAAGTCAAATTCTATCGGTTTCGAATATATACATTGCTAAAAATTTATGTGTTTATTGCTAAAAAAAAAGCTATAAACACATAGTGTTTCCCGTACCTAATACATGCGTTTACATGCATGCTACGTAGAAATTGCCTCGCTTGCACTTGTACCTACTCTACCTAGTTACTCGTTCGATTTTAAATGAGAAATCATTGAAAACATCACTCCAGCACTAGGTGTTTATACTTTTGTTTAACAATGAAATAATAACTTTTTAGCAATGCAAATAGCTAAAACCGATATACTTTGACTTGAACTTTCAAATGCGGTAAGCAGAATTGCTATTTTATTTTTTAATCAAAAGTTATTCGGGTAAAAAAATTGCAATTTTTCGATTTTTTGAAAGTTTCACCGCGTTTATCTCGAAAACTATGCATCCTACGAAAAAATTTGTAGGAACACTTTTTGGTTAGAATGGCCCAAAAAATACAAAAACATGTTTTGTTTTGCGAGAAATCGCTGTTATGTAATTCCTCAACTTCTTTGTTTGTAACAAACTTATCGACATCCGGATGAACTGTTACCCAAAAAATTCGTGTTCTACGGGTCAAAATACATAAAAAAAACTTGGGTAAGTCCATCTGAATACAGGAGGCCGTTGTACCCCCCCGGCGACAGTACTATGCTTGATAATCAATAGATATCTACGATTGAAATTCTTTGGATAATATCAATGATTTCGTCAGTAGTTGCTTTAAGTGCTAGGGCATTGACTTTTTCATTGACTGAAATACCTATGTGTGAAGGTACCCAAAGGATTGCATTGAAGTACTGATAGTGAATCTGTGATTAGTAGAATATTAGGATCTGTATTACTTTGGCAAAATTCGAGCGCTTTTAAAATTGCAATAGCTTCTCCAGCAAATACATTGCAATAAATAAGTATTCGTATAGCGTATTCCATAGCGTCTATTTATAAATGCTGCTGCACAGCCATTTTCGGTTCTTAAAGCGTCAGTGAAAATCTTAATACATATAGTCGTTATATTTTGTTAGAATTTCTTGATATAAATTATTAATGAGGGTGGGATTTGTGTCGTTTTTTGGGTGGGCTATTAGAGAAGTATTAATGTATGGAGTAATAATTATCCAGGGTGGTAGAGTTGGGTCTCTAGATGGCAAATACCTACAAATTAGTGTTATATCCATAACTCGTTGTTAGTTCTTTAAAGTTTAAATATCTCGATTTCTTGCTATAGTTGTGGGAAATGTTATTTGTGTGTAGGAGCCGGTAGTTAGGATTACGGATATTATTATACAGTTTAGCAGTGTATTTTAAGGAGAGATGTTGTTCTAAGATGGTTTGATCATGTTCAACGTCGAGACGTTAATTACCCAATACCAAGAATAGCTGAAGTGTAGATTCCTGGAAGGAGTAGGAGAGGAAGACCAAAGAAGAACTGAGTGGAGACGATAAGGCAGGACATGTTGGTAAAGGGGATTGAGACATTGATATGACCCAAGATAGAATTGTGTGGAGAAATGCAATTAGGGAAGCCAACCCCGCATAAGGATAAGGCAAAGAGAATGATGATGATGAAGTTGTCTTCTTAGAAATAGAGGTGGTTTTTTAGTGCAGCTTGAAACGTTGCCACTGGACTAGAACGAAAAGCACCTAGTAGAAGTCTTAAAGATGTGCTTTGGATAACGAATTACCTTCAATGACTTCTGCTAGACTACTTCGATATGCATCATTTTTATCAGGATTTGATTACGAAGTCGAATACAGAAAATCTTCTGATCACGTTAACGTCGACTGTTTTTCTAGAGCTTCTGTCAATCAACCTTCATCTTCTTTAGAAAAAATTTTCAACGAAGAAATTAGATCTATCTGTCATGAGTCAATAAAAGAAATTTCAACATACGATCTAACCTATCAAAATATCAAAGATGCCACAGACAAAGATCCCATTTTATCAAGAATTAAAGCTGATTTAAAACCACAAAATCAAAATGAACATGATTTCACTTTAGAAGACGACATCCTTTTTAAAGGTCAGAGAATTGTTATTCCAACTCAACTCCAACGACTGGTCTTATCAGAACTCCATAGAACTCACATAGGCATTACAAAGATGAAACAACTTGCAAGAAAGTATTGCTATTGGAAAAACATAGACAAAGACATTGAAATTATGGTTAAGTCATGTCAACCTTGCGCTGAAATTCGAAAATCACCTTCAAAAGCTCCACTACACCACTGGGATATTCCAACAGAAAATTGGGACCGCATCCATATTGATTATGCGGGTCCATTCCAAGGTTTTTATTTTTTTGTTGTGGTTGACGCTAAATCACGATGGGCTGAAATCAAAGTTCTTAGGGATGCGCCAACATCAGAAAAAACCATCGATCTTCTGTTAGAGATATGTTCTACTCACGGATATCCTCAAGTTATGCTGTCAGACAACGCTACAATTTTTGTAAGTGATCAATCTAAAAAATTTTCAAAAACTCATGGTATTTTTCAAAAGTTTATTGCTCCTGGCCATCCTGCTACAAACGGCTTAGCTGAACGAAACCTTCAAACCCTAAAAATGAGACTAAAAGCTATGTCTACTGATCGTTTACCCATGAGTAAGAAAGTACAAGAAATTCTTTTAAAATATAGAGCGACACCAGTTTCCTGTGGAAAATCACCAGCTGAAATGTACCTGAACAGATGTTTAAGAATCAAACTCGACGCACTACGTCCACCAAAACTTAGCAGATCCGAAAATCAACCCAATGGTGCAAGACAATTAAATTTGGGGGAGAGAGTACAAGTACGGTATTACCAAGGTAACCAGGAACTTTGGAAATTTGGTACAATTGTTAAAAAGTATGGATGGTTACATTACCAAGTCCAACTTGATGATGGCTATTGTTTAAAACGTCACATTGACCAAATTCGTAAAACCATGGTACCTAAGAAGAATGTAACCTTTGTAAACGAACCAGAAGCAATTCATTATCAGCCACAGTATCAAGAACCCCCCTGCATCTTCTGCTATCTATCCAACCTCCAGTCCATTTACATCCAAACCTTATCAACGAAAATGTAGATCCAATGATAGAACCTGATCATATTAATAATGAACTGGTACCTATTAATGAACCTGCTGCGGTACCCATTAATGAACCTGCTGTTGAAGAACGTAATGATCTTCCACAGTTAAGAAGATCTGAACGGATTCGACTTTTCAAATCAAGACTTTAGATTTAGGTTTTAAATTCTTTTCTATTTTTTTAAGTTCAAAATAGCGTGGGAGAATATAGTATCCTCCTCTATTTGTAGTAGTTGTTATGTTATGTTATATATAGTTATGTCAGTTCATATTTATTAGTTGTCAAAATATATTTATCGAAATGGCCTACTTATTCAATCTGCAGATATAATAGATAACGTCCAAGATATGAAGCATATTATTAATAGCAGTTGAGTAGAATATTCACCATGATCCAATTTACTTCGGATGAGTGACTGATATATATGTAATAGAGTATTGGTTTTAGCTCCCCCATATCTGTTAGAAAGCATTTTAATGAGATTGGAAAAATCCTTTGTAAAAGGTATATTTTTTTTTTATTAAAATACCTTTAAATTTTTATACCTTTTACAAAGGATTTTTCCAATTTTGTGATTGATGGTATACAGCCAACTACAGGAAAAACTTTTTCTTTTCCTTGTGGACATTTTAATGAGGTTTATTTTTGGCTGACAGGATAATGCAATTTTTTTATCAGTCCATGTCAGGTGGCTATCAAATCGCATTCCCAGAATCGCATCTGTTGAATTTACTTTTTTTTTTTTTTTTTTTTTTGGAGTTGTATGACTACGGGCCCTTTAAAGCTCATTCGCCGATTCACCAATTTTGCTCATTTATTTTACAATAATATTTTCCTATACTTATCTGCTGAACATTTTCTATCCTACTTATTCTACATACTTTATAAGGAATGACCACTGATCAGTGGGAATACCACATCAGGCAAAAACACAGTTTTACTTATATATTGTAATAGATTTTAATTTCGGTTTTTACGTTGAATTTACTTATTTTATGTTAATATCATTTAGAGTTAGTATAGGTTTGCTATTGATTTTATTCTTACTAAAGACCATAAAGTAGGTCTTTTCGTTAGAAAAGACAAAACCGCTTTTTTGAGACCACATTTGCACTTTATAAAGAAATGACTGTAGGATTTTTGATGCAAGAGGGATACTACAACATCTAGTGCAAACAATTAAATCGTCTGCATATAAATTTCCTTTTAAAGGTAACTCTATATTTCTTGTGCAATATTATTGATAGCTAATAAAAAAGTATAGGGCTTAAAATGGAACCTTGTTAATATTGAGTCTTTGAATTTGTACCATTCACGCGTACTGTGAAATTTCCTCTTTTATTTTATGTTAATATCATTTAGAGTTAGTATAGGTTTGCTATTGATTTTATTCTTACTAAAGACCATAAAGTAGGTCTTTTCGTTAGAAAAGAAAAACCGCTTTTTTGAGACCACATTTGCACTTTATAAAGAAATAACTGTAGGATTTTGATGCAAGAGGGATACTACAATATCTAGTGCAAACAATTAAATCGTCTGCATATAAATTTGCTTTTAAAGGTAACTCTATTTCTTGTGCAATATTATTGATAGCTAATAAAAAAGTATAGGGCTTAAAGAGGAACCTTGTTGATATTGAGTTTTGAATTTGTACCATTCACGCGTACTGTGAAATTTCCTCTTCAAGAAATTTTTAGTGAAGGCTAGAATGTTACCTTGTATGCCGTAGTCATTTATTATTTTTAGAATGTGATATCCCCATGCAGTATCAAACGCTTTATTTATATCGAAAAATACAGAAATTACCTGTTGATTGTTCCTAAAAGACTCACATATATCATTTGTGAAAAATATGAGATTGTCATTGGTCGATCTGTCTTTTCTAAAACCACGTTGGATGGCGGTCAATAGTTGGTATTTTCCCTAAAAACCAAATTAGTCTATTATTTAGGATTTTTTTTAGGAGCTTGCCAGTATTGTTTGTAAGAGAAATTGGCCGATAAGACGAGGGGTCGGTTTTAGACTTCTATGGTTTTAAAATTATTGGGATGATAATGGATTGAGACCAAATTATAGGAAATGTTTTTTTTTATAAAAATGTGCTTAACTATGTCTAGAAGAATTAGTTTACCTGAGAGTGGAAGATTTTTATAAAAATAATTGGAATATCATCAGGACCTGGAGAAATATTTTTTGATTTCTGTAAAGCTTCTTCAAATTGTTGGAATGTTATAGGCTTTAATGGATCAATATTATTTATTATTGGTATATTTTCTTTTTCACACTGACATTTAAAATTTAGAAATTCAGGGTTTAAGTTTGTATTACTAGAATTTGTTTGATATACTTTTGCCATTATATTACTAATTTCTTGTTTTAATTAATGTTAATTATTCCATATAATTGGCATCGGAGTTGATGAATTTATTGAGGAAGCATACCGGGTCCACGTTTTTTTTTTTACTTTTTCTGATAAGATACTTAGTTTTAGCTCTGAGATATTTAAAATTAAAAATATTTTCAGTACATTTATGCCTTTTTAGAATATTAAATACATTTTTGCTGGCTTTCATCGCCTCCGCTATTTCTTGATTCCACCAAGGCACCGGTTTTCTTTTACACAATTTAGTTTTACCTATAGATATATTAGCAGCTTTTAAAATAATATCATTAAAAGATTTTATATTAGAATCTAGGTCTTCCTGGGGACGGTCCTGGTAGTCAAATTGAGAGGTTAATTAACGTCTGCTCCGTGACCTTTTTAAAGGTCAGAGAATTGTTATTCCAACTCAACTCCAACGACTGGTCTTATCAGAACTCCATAGAACTCACATAGGCATTACAAAGATGAAACAACTTGCAAGAAAGTATTGCTATTGGAAAAACATAGACAAAGACATTGAAATTATGGTTAAGTCATGTCAACCTTGCGCTGAAATTCGAAAATCACCTTCAAAAGCTCCACTACACCACTGGGATATTCCAACAGAAAATTGGGACCGCATCCATATTGATTATGCGGGTCCAGTCCAAGGTTTTTATTTTTTTGTTGTGGTTGACGCTAAATCACGATGGGCTGAAATCAAAGTTCTTAGGGATGCGCCAACATCAGAAAAAACCATCGATCTTCTGTTAGAGATATGTTCTACTCACGGATATTCTCAAGTTATGCTGTCAGACAACGCTACAATTTTTGTAAGTGATCAATCTAAAAAATTTTCAAAAACTCATGGTATTTTTCAAAAGTTTATTGCTCATGGCCATCCTGCTACAAACGGCTTAGCTGAACGAAACCTTCAAACCCTAAAAATGAGACTAAAAGCTATGTCTACTGATCGTTTACCCATGAGTAAGAAAGTACAAGAAATTCTTTTAAAATATAGAGCGACACCAGTTTCCTGTGGAAAATCACCAGCTGAAATGTACCTGAACAGATGTTTAAGAATCAAACTCGACGCACTACGTCCACCAAAACTTAGCAGATCCGAAAATCAACCCAATGGTGCAAGACAATTAAATTTGGGGGAGAGAGTACAAGTACGGTATTACCAAGGTAACCAGGAACTTTGGAAATTTGGTACAATTGTTAAAAAGTATGGATGGTTACATTACCAAGTCC
Source organism: Diabrotica virgifera virgifera (assembly GCF_917563875.1). Classification (NCBI taxonomy): domain Eukaryota; kingdom Metazoa; phylum Arthropoda; class Insecta; order Coleoptera; family Chrysomelidae; genus Diabrotica; species Diabrotica virgifera. The sequence goes on from NC_065443.1 coordinate 175,034,811, forward strand.
AACTTGATGATGGCTATTGTTTAAAACGTCACATTGACCAAATTCGTAAAACCATGGTACCTAAGAAGAATGTAACCTTTGTAAACGAACCAGAAGTAATTCATTATCAGCCACAGTATCAAGAACCCCCCTGCATCTTCTGCTATCTATCCAACCTCCAGTCCATTTACATCCAAACCTTATCAACGAAAATGTAGATCCAATGATAGAACCTGATCATATTAATAATGAACTGGTACCTATTAATGAACCTGCTGCGGTACCCATTAATGAACCTGCTGTTGAAGAACGTAATGATCTTCCACAGTTAAGAAGATCTGAACGGATTCGACTTTTCAAATCAAGACTTTAGATTTAGGTTTTAAATTCTTTTCTATTTTTTTAAGTTCAAAATAGCGTGGGAGAATATAGTATCCTCCTCTATTTGTAGTAGTTGTTATGTTATGTTATATATAGTTATGTCAGTTCATATTTATTAGTTGTCAAAATATATTTATCGAAATGGCCTACTTATTCAATCTGCAGATATAATAGATAACGTCCAAGATATGAAGCATATTATTAATAGCAGTTGAGTAGAATATTCACCATGATCCAATTTACTTCGGATGAGTGACTGATATATATGTAATAGAGTATTGGTTTTAGCTCCTCCATATCTGTTAGAAAGCATTTTAATGAGATTGGAAAAATCCTTTGTAAAAGGTATATTTTTTTTTTATTAAAATACCTTTAAATTTTTATACCTTTTACAAAGGATTTTTCCAATTTTGTGATTGATGGTATACAGCCAACTACAGGAAAAACTTTTTCTTTTCCTTGTGGACATTTTAATGAGGTTTATTTTTGGCTGACAGGATAATGCAATTTTTTTATCAGTCCATGTCAGGTGGCTATCAAATCGCATTCCCAGAATCGCATCTGTTGAATTTACTTTTTTTTTTTTTTTTTTTTGGAGTTGTATGACTACGGGCCCTTTAAAGCTCATTCGCCGATTCACCAATTTTGCTCATTTATTTTACAATAATATTTTCCTATACTTATCTGCTGAACATTTTCTATCCTACTTATTCTACATACTTTATAAGGAATGACCACTGATCAGTGGGAATACCACATCAGGCAAAAACACAGTTTTACTTATATATTGTAATAGATTTTAATTTCGGTTTTTACGTTGAATTTACTTATTTTATGTTAATATCATTTAGAGTTAGTATAGGTTTGCTATTGATTTTATTCTTACTAAAGACCATAAAGTAGGTCTTTTCGTTAGAAAAGACAAAACCGCTTTTTTGAGACCACATTTGCACTTTATAAAGAAATGACTGTAGGATTTTTGATGCAAGAGGGATACTACAACATCTAGTGCAAACAATTAAATCGTCTGCATATAAATTTCCTTTTAAAGGTAACTCTATATTTCTTGTGCAATATTATTGATAGCTAATAAAAAAGTATAGGGCTTAAAATGGAACCTTGTTAATATTGAGTCTTTGAATTTGTACCATTCACGCGTACTGTGAAATTTCCTCTTTTATTTTATGTTAATATCATTTAGAGTTAGTATAGGTTTGCTATTGATTTTATTCTTACTAAAGACCATAAAGTAGGTCTTTTCGTTAGAAAAGAAAAACCGCTTTTTTGAGACCACATTTGCACTTTATAAAGAAATAACTGTAGGATTTTGATGCAAGAGGGATACTACAATATCTAGTGCAAACAATTAAATCGTCTGCATATAAATTTGCTTTTAAAGGTAACTCTATTTCTTGTGCAATATTATTGATAGCTAATAAAAAAGTATAGGGCTTAAAGAGGAACCTTGTTGATATTGAGTTTTGAATTTGTACCATTCACGCGTACTGTGAAATTTCCTCTTCAAGAAATTTTTAGTGAAGGCTAGAATGTTACCTTGTATGCCGTAGTCATTTATTATTTTTAGAATGTGATATCCCCATGCAGTATCAAACGCTTTATTTATATCGAAAAATACAGAAATTACCTGTTGATTGTTCCTAAAAGACTCACATATATCATTTGTGAAAAATATGAGATTGTCATTGGTCGATCTGTCTTTTCTAAAACCACGTTGGATGGCGGTCAATAGTTGGTATTTTCCCTAAAAACCAAATTAGTCTATTATTTAGGATTTTTTTTAGGAGCTTGCCAGTATTGTTTGTAAGAGAAATTGGCCGATAAGACGAGGGGTCGGTTTTAGACTTCTATGGTTTTAAAATTATTGGGATGATAATGGATTGAGACCAAATTATAGGAAATGTTTTTTTTTATAAAAATGTGCTTAACTATGTCTAGAAGAATTAGTTTACCTGAGAGTGGAAGATTTTTATAAAAATAATTGGAATATCATCAGGACCTGGAGAAATATTTTTTGATTTCTGTAAAGCCTCTTCAAATTGTTGGAATGTTATAGGCTTTAATGGATCAATATTATTTATTATTGGTATATTTTCTTTTTCACACTGACATTTAAAATTTAGAAATTCAGGGTTTAAGTTTGTATTACTAGAATTTGTTTGATATACTTTTGCCATTATATTACTAATTTCTTGTTTTAATTAATGTTAATTATTCCATATAATTGGCATCGGAGTTGATGAATTTATTGAGGAAGCATACCGGGTCCACGTTTTTTTTTTTACTTTTTCTGATAAGATACTTAGTTTTAGCTCTGAGATATTTAAAATTAAAAATATTTTCAGTACATTTATGCCTTTTTAGAATATTAAATACATTTTTGCTGGCTTTCATCGCCTCCGCTATTTCTTGATTCCACCAAGGCACCGGTTTTCTTTTACACAATTTAGTTTTACCTATAGATATATTAGCAGCTTTTAAAATAATATCATTAAAAGATTTTATATTAGAATCTAGGTCTTCCTGGGGACGGTCCTGGTAGTCAAATTGAGAGGTTAATTAACGTCTGCTCCGTGAAAAATCCTAATTTCCAAGGGACTTACGCGCAGATAAATCACCAATCTAACATAGTGTGTGAATAACAGTACAAGTGCAGTAGTAGTGAGTGAAAACAAATCATCCAAAACATCGAAAAAGTTAGATCTCTCCATTATTTACTGTAAACAGGTAGATATTCTTTTTCTCATGATCTTCTTTCAGTGCGTCACAGTTTTGCTATTTCTTTCTAACGCATTAAATTGTATATGACAGAAAAAAAGGCACGTCGGTGATTACTTTGGTAATTATTCTAGTTCGGTGATTATTCTAGTTGTCGATAGATGGCGCCATAATAAACAAAAAACTTATTTTTTAATTAGATAATAATATTACAAATATAATCTGTATAATTTATAAGACTATACAAATCAAAGAAAATACCATTTTATAAATGCAAGAAACATATTTGATTTGTTTTTATTCCAAATTGAAAATAAAATGTGATAACTGTCAGATTTAACTAAAATGTCATGTTAGAATAAATGTCATAAATGTGTATTATCACGGACTTACCCTTTTTCCTATCATTTGTTACGCACTGAAAAATGCTCATGAAAAGGACAATATCAATAATTATTCGAAAACAATTCAACAATATCGATACAATAAAAACCATTGATACGAAATCGGGTTTTGATGGGTGGACCAGGCTTGATTTCTTTCCGCAGTGCAGAGTAAGACTGAATAAAATAAATCTAAAATAGTGTGAGAATTAAAAATCAATAATTTCAATTTTTCTAGTGATTACGAACTGGCTTATATTTCATTTCTAAATTAAGTTTATATATTGTGTTTGAATACAGGTTTATTTTTAAATTATTGTTATATATTGTACTCTATACAGACTTTCCTATTAGTAAGATTCGGCGATGGCAGTAACAGACAAAGGAAAAAGGGACGACATGGACAATGTTATGATTACAATGATGAAAGATCTAATGAATAAAAATGATGAAATGTTTCAGGAAATAAAACAAATGAGGAAAGAACAACAACAAACCAATAAAGAGTTAATGGATGTAAAAGTAGAGAATCAAAAACTAAAAAAGAAGTAAAAGAGCTACATGAAAGATGGAGCAACTGGAGAAAGTTAGCAAAAAGAAAAGTTTGATAGTAACTGGGTTGAAAGTGGGAACAAATGATGATAATACATTAAAAGAGAGAATGGAAAAGCTCAGAGCTCACGAGTTGCAAACACAAATAAAACTAAGAAGTGCAACAAAAATAGCAGAAACAATATGCGCAATAGAAACAGAAACTTTCACGGATAAAATGGAAATCCTAAACAAGAAAAGTAAACTAAAACAGTGTGGTGGGATACACGGCATCTCTTAGTAATCTTCTTATTAAAACAAATCCTTTTAATAATTAAAAATATCTTTAGCAAAACAAAACTACGTTTGTTGATAGTAAATACAATCGACCTACATTCGCACATATCAGTGTAACAGTTTAGGTTTGACCAAGGTCGGGTTGAAATAACAATAGTATTCATTATTTTTATAACCTAGTCTACTCAGCACTTTTAATTAAAACAATCTTACTTTCATTATATACAAAAAACAATAACAGGAGAATTACGGAGGATTAGTTCTAATTATATCGCGAACAGTAAGTAATTAATATTTGAGATCCCAAAGGGAAAACATCACAGCTACTGAGAACTAACGTACCACCAGCTCTTTACCGTTAGTACTCTGACTTATAGAAATAAATGCATCTACTGTGAAAAGAGTTATTTCATCAACCCTTATGGTAGGGGTAAGCAACCCCTAAGTATCCAGGGTGGCTCAGAAGTCAGGAGCCACCATATGGCGATCCAAGACCAGGCGAGAACTCAGAACTAGCAGTCTAGAACGAGAAATGGGAAAACACGTCAATGTTCTGGCACCTCGACCACCCTAGAATACAGTGTGGTATGCAGAAAAGGATCAGGCCCGAGACGGAGATGATTATGGTATGGAGATGGAACTTCGTGTGGACAATGGACAATGAACAATGCTATGGAACGTGCAGCGAGGACTTTTTGGTGATACGAACACAGACCGTTTAAAGTGGTAAGTCCATATTAGCTATTTTTATGGTATTTCCTGATTCGTATAAAGTATAAAGTAATATTAACGTAATTATAATTTAAGATGCACATTACCTTTTCAGTTTTACCTATTTTTACTTAATTATTCTATTTTTAATTTCCTTATAATACCAATATTTACCAATATATATAGGGAATTTTTTTTTACAAATATTATGGTTATTTATAGGAAGTAATGATACATTTTTATTTGATATTGATTTTTATATGATTTTTATATATTTACCAACATATATTTTAATCTTTACTGACTTTTTATCCATTTATTATTTGACTACTGATTTTTATTACATTCTTATATTGATTGATATAATGATTTTTTATTGCAATTTACTATATTTTTACTATTTTTGACATACTATTTTACATATATATATATATATATATATATATATATATATATATATATATATATATATATTTACCAATGTTTCTTGGGTTTAGGTTCATAAAAAAAGCTTGTCTATGATGTTATGACCATATTTATTGATATATTATCCGACGTTTCGGCAGGAAATCCATGCCTTTTTCAAGGATTGACTAAAAGAACATTTATTGAAAGCTACAATACAATTTAAAAGAAAATCGACTTACCATGCAATCGTAAATTTAGTTTTGAAACAAGTACACAAATAGACGTCACAATTAAAACAATGTTAAAATGTTAAAGCATAGGAACGGACCCACTAAGTCATTGCGTTAAGAGAGTAATGAACTGTGTCAAAAATTATTATGGTGTTTATTGATGTTTGATTTTATGTTAAGTCAAAATAGTTGTCTTCGTCTCATAGGCGTGCTGAAATATTATATAGTTAATTTTAGATTAAGTTGAAATATACCCTATTAAGGTTTTTGACATCCCGTTTATCATTGACAGCTTTGTTATTTTTTTTAATTTCTATGGACTCTAGCAGTTCCCTCTTCTTTTTGTTGGGTTCACTTTTTAGGATTTTAGTTTTATCGAAATCAAATTTGTGTTTCTTTTCGTTTTCATGTTTTGTGAGGGCTGTAGTGTTATTTTTGTCATATTTGTGAGACCGAATTCTAGAGTTTAGTAGCTGGCTGGTTTGTCCGATATATACCCCATCGCAATTTGAACAAGGAATTTCATATACAACATGTGATTTTTTTGATTGCGGGGTTTTAGTTTTAAGTTTAGTAAAATTCCTTTTCAAGAGATTATATCCTTTGTGAGCAACTGTAATGTTATGCTTGGCTAGGAGATTCGAAAGTTGTTCAGATAACCCTTGTATGTAAGGCAAAGACATATATTTCTTCTTTTCCTTATTATTTTTGTTGTTGTTTTTGTTGTTGTAAAATGTATGTAGTCGTGACTTGAAGGTGTTTTCAATGAGGTGATGTGGGTATGAATTAAGTGTTAGTGCTGTTTTTGCTTTTTTTATAGCATGAGGTCTATTGATGGGATCAGACAATCTGATGGCTCTGTCGGCTAGGCCAATAACTACTGATTTCTTCTGGGACAACGGGTGATGAGAGTTGAAGTTTAGGTATCTTGACGACCAGGTTTTTTTGGTGTACCATGAAGTAGTTATGATGCTGTTGTCTCGATGTAAGGTCAGGTCCAGAAAATTGATTTGACAATTTTTTTCAACTTCTAACGTGAATTTGAGTTTTTGGTGGAAGTTATTGAACTCATTTAGCAAAACATTCATTTTGTCCTCTGGTGCTGCACTTAAACAGTCATCTATGTATCGATAGAAAAAAGGAATATTGAAATCTATTTTATTCAAAACAATTTCCTCTAGGTGCTCTAGAACTAATTGGGCTATGGCGCTAGATATGCTAGCACCCATGGCGCATCCATCTGTTTGTTGGAAAATTTTGTTTTTATATATAAAATATGTTGATTTTAATGTTGTTTCGACTGCTGAAACAAATTCTTCTAGAGGGATGTCTGTAAATACTTTTATTTCATTCCACTTTTTTCTAATGATGTCTTTCGCTAAATCTATGGGAATATTGGTGTATAAAGATACAACATCGAGAGACACTAATTTATACGTTGTAGGTAAATGTATATTTTTGAGTTTAGATTTCAGGTCCTCAGCGTCTTTTAAATAGTGCGGATTTTTGTTAATTACGTTAGAAATAATGTTCTTCAAATATTTAGAAAGGTTTTCAAAAGGAGACTGAATACATGAGACAATAGGACGCAGAGGCATACCTTCTTTATGTGTTTTGGGTAGACCATATATTTTTGGAGCTACAGCATTATGTATCTTGAGAGATTTTGCGGTGTTTGGTGAGATGTAACACATTTTTTCCCATCTATCAACTAATTCGTTATTTCTTTTTTGGAAGATGTTCGTAGGGTCATTTTTCATTTCACGGTATGTTGTTTTATCATTTAACAGAGAATCCATTTTACTGTCATAGTCGTTGGATTCCATAATGACAGTTTTGTTTGTTTTATCAGGCTTCAGAACAATTAAATTTGGGTTCTCATTTAGAAAGGCTTTGGTTTTTTTAATTTTCTTATGCAATGTTTTGTCTTCAAATGAGAATTTGTTTTTGTTTTTAAAATTAGTCAAAATATTGCAACATTTTGTTCTGATATCATCCTGTACATTGCTACTTAAATTAGAAATGGAACTCTCAATTGAACAGATAATTTCTGATGTTGGAATATCATTTTTATTACGGATAGGAACTGCAAAATTATCTCCTAAACTTAAAACCTCTTGTACGTCACTGGGAATATCTACATTTGTTAAATTTTCCAACCAAGTATCTTTCATTGTATTTTTATGGTTTTTATTATTTGATCTTAACAATAGCCTATTAATTTTTTGGATGTTTCTATCTCGTGTTTGACAAAAAATACGCTCATTATATTGTATGGATATTTCTTTAAATGTATTTAAAATATCAGCTGGTAATGAATCGATTAGTTTTGCTTCCAGTTTTTCTAGGTCCGAGTCTAAAGTTTTTAATGAAATAGTGGTATCCGCTATGATTAAATTCAATGTTTGTTTCACGAATAGATTAAAAACGTTACCAAATTTACGCGCAAGGTTTACAGAATTCAAATTAATATGTTCTATACGTAAATTTAAAAAATTTGGTATTAAGTTTTCTGTTTTACATCTTAGTAGAAAAATTCTTCGATTTCTTAGATTTGTCTGTTTAGCCATTAATTTATTGTAGAATTTCATTTGTTGGACGGTTGTCCTTCCAAAATTGGTTTCAATACCACGATAGAAAGGCATAATTTCACCCATGCCTGCATATATTGTTTGAGTTTAATTCTTGAACCTTGATATATTTTTTTACCAATGTTTCTTGGGTTTAGGTTCATAAAAAAAAGCTTGTCTATGATGTTATGACCATATTTATTGATATATTATCCGACGTTTCGGCAGGAAATCCATGCCTTTTTCAAGGATTGACTAAAAGAACATTTATTGAAAGCTACAATACAATTTAAAAGAAAATCGACTTACCATGCAATCGTAAATTTAGTTTTGAAACAAGTACACAAATAGACGTCACAATTAAAACAATGTTAAAATGTTAAAGCATAGGAACGGACCCACTAAGTCATTGCGTTAAGAGAGTAATGAACTGTGTCAAAAATTATTATGGTGTTTATTGATGTTTGATTTTATGTTAAGTCAAAATAGTTGTCTTCGTCTCATAGGCGTGCTGAAATATTATATAGTTAATTTTAGATTAAGTTGAAATATACCCTATTAAGGTTTTTGACATCCCGTTTATCATTGACAGCTTTGTTATTTTTTTTAATTTCTATGGACTCTAGCAGTTCCCTCTTCTTTTTGTTGGGTTCACTTTTTAGGATTTTAGTTTTATCGAAATCAAATTTGTGTTTCTTTTCGTTTTCATGTTTTGTGAGGGCTGTAGTGTTATTTTTGTCATATTTGTGAGACCGAATTCTAGAGTTTAGTAGCTGGCTGGTTTGTCCGATATATACCCCATCGCAATTTGAACAAGGAATTTCATATACAACATGTGATTTTTTTGATTGCGGGGTTTTAGTTTTAAGTTTAGTAAAATTCCTTTTCAAGAGATTATATCCTTTGTGAGCAACTGTAATGTTATGCTTGGCTAGGAGATTCGAAAGTTGTTCAGATAACCCTTGTATGTAAGGCAAAGACATATATTTCTTCTTTTCCTTATTATTTTTGTTGTTGTTTTTGTTGTTGTAAAATGTATGTAGTCGTGACTTGAAGGTGTTTTCAATGAGGTGATGTGGGTATGAATTAAGTGTTAGTGCTGTTTTTGCTTTTTTTATAGCATGAGGTCTATTGATGGGATCAGACAATCTGATGGCTCTGTCGGCTAGGCCAATAACTACTGATTTCTTCTGGGACAACGGGTGATGAGAGTTGAAGTTTAGGTATCTTGACGACCAGGTTTTTTTGGTGTACCATGAAGTAGTTATGATGCTGTTGTCTCGATGTAAGGTCAGGTCCAGAAAATTGATTTGACAATTTTTTTCAACTTCTAACGTGAATTTGAGTTTTTGGTGGAAGTTATTGAACTCATTTAGCAAAACATTCATTTTGTCCTCTGGTGCTGCACTTAAACAGTCATCTATGTATCGATAGAAAAAAGGAATATTGAAATCTATTTTATTCAAAACAATTTCCTCTAGGTGCTCTAGAACTAATTGGGCTATGGCGCTAGATATGCTAGCACCCATGGCGCATCCATCTGTTTGTTGGAAAATTTTGTTTTTATATATAAAATATGTTGATTTTAATGTTGTTTCGACTGCTGAAACAAATTCTTCTAGAGGGATGTCTGTAAATACTTTTATTTCATTCCACTTTTTTCTAATGATGTCTTTCGCTAAATCTATGGGAATATTGGTGTATAAAGATACAACATCGAGAGACACTAATTTATACGTTGTAGGTAAATGTATATTTTTGAGTTTAGATTTCAGGTCCTCAGCGTCTTTTAAATAGTGCGGATTTTTGTTAATTACGTTAGAAATAATGTTCTTCAAATATTTAGAAAGGTTTTCAAAAGGAGACTGAATACATGAGACAATAGGACGCAGAGGCATACCTTCTTTATGTGTTTTGGGTAGACCATATATTTTTGGAGCTACAGCATTATGTATCTTGAGAGATTTTGCGGTGTTTGGTGAGATGTAACACATTTTTTCCCATCTATCAACTAATTCGTTATTTCTTTTTTGGAAGATGTTCGTAGGGTCATTTTTCATTTCACGGTATGTTGTTTTATCATTTAACAGAGAATCCATTTTACTGTCATAGTCGTTGGATTCCATAATGACAGTTTTGTTTGTTTTATCAGGCTTCAGAACAATTAAATTTGGGTTCTCATTTAGAAAGGCTTTGGTTTTTTTAATTTTCTTATGCAATGTTTTGTCTTCAAATGAGAATTTGTTTTTGTTTTTAAAATTAGTCAAAATATTGCAACATTTTGTTCTGATATCATCCTGTACATTGCTACTTAAATTAGAAATGGAACTCTCAATTGAACAGATAATTTCTGATGTTGGAATATCATTTTTATTACGGATAGGAACTGCAAAATTATCTCCTAAACTTAAAACCTCTTGTACGTCACTGGGAATATCTACATTTGTTAAATTTTCCAACCAAGTATCTTTCATTGTATTTTTATGGTTTTTATTATTTGATCTTAACAATAGCCTATTAATTTTTTGGATGTTTCTATCTCGTGTTTGACAAAAAATACGCTCATTATATTGTATGGATATTTCTTTAAATGTATTTAAAATATCAGCTGGTAATGAATCGATTAGTTTTGCTTCCAGTTTTTCTAGGTCCGAGTCTAAAGTTTTTAATGAAATAGTGGTATCCGCTATGATTAAATTCAATGTTTGTTTCACGAATAGATTAAAAACGTTACCAAATTTACGCGCAAGGTTTACAGAATTCAAATTAATATGTTCTATACGTAAATTTAAAAAATTTGGTATTAAGTTTTCTGTTTTACATCTTAGTAGAAAAATTCTTCGATTTCTTAGATTTGTCTGTTTAGCCATTAATTTATTGTAGAATTTCATTTGTTGGACGGTTGTCCTTCCAAAATTGGTTTCAATACCACGATAGAAAGGCATAATTTCACCCATGCCTGCATATATTGTTTGAGTTTAATTCTTGAACCTTGATATATTTTTTTACCAATGTTTCTTGGGTTTAGGTTCATAAAAAAAGCTTGTCTATGATGTTATGACCATATTTATTGATATATTATCCGACGTTTCGGCAGGAAATCCATGCCTTTTTCAAGGATTGACTAAAAGAACATTTATTGAAAGCTACAATACAATTTAAAAGAAAATCGACTTACCATGCAATCGTAAATTTAGTTTTGAAACAAGTACACAAATAGACGTCACAATTAAAACAATGTTAAAATGTTAAAGCATAGGAACGGACCCACTAAGTCATTGCGTTAAGAGAGTAATGAACTGTGTCAAAAATTATTATGGTGTTTATTGATGTTTGATTTTATGTTAAGTCAAAATAGTTGTCTTCGTCTCATAGGCGTGCTGAAATATTATATAGTTAATTTTAGATTAAGTTGAAATATACCCTATTAAGGTTTTTGACATCCCGTTTATCATTGACAGCTTTGTTATTTTTTTTAATTTCTATGGACTCTAGCAGTTCCCTCTTCTTTTTGTTGGGTTCACTTTTTAGGATTTTAAATGCTATAAAAAAAGCAAAAACAGCACTAACACTTAATTCATACCCACATCACCTCATTGAAAACACCTTCAAGTCACGACTACATACATTTTACAACAACAAAAACAACAACAAAAATAATAAGGAAAAGAAGAAATATATGTCTTTGCCTTACATACAAGGGTTATCTGAACAACTTTCGAATCTCCTAGCCAAGCATAACATTACAGTTGCTCACAAAGGATATAATCTCTTGAAAAGGAATTTTACTAAACTTAAAACTAAAACCCCGCAATCAAAAAAATCACATGTTGTATATGAAATTCCTTGTTCAAATTGCGATGGGGTATATATCGGACAAACCAGCCAGCTACTAAACTCTAGAATTCGGTCTCACAAATATGACAAAAATAACACTACAGCCCTCACAAAACATGAAAACGAAAAGAAACACAAATTTGATTTCGATAAAACTAAAATCCTAAAAAGTGAACCCAACAAAAAGAAGAGGGAACTGCTAGAGTCCATAGAAATTAAAAAAAATAACAAAGCTGTCAATGATAAACGGGATGTCAAAAACCTTAATAGGGTATATTTCAACTTAATCTAAAATTAACTATATAATATTTCAGCACGCCTATGAGACGAAGACAACTATTTTGACTTAACATAAAATCAAACATCAATAAACACCATAATAATTTTTGACACAGTTCATTACTCTCTTAACGCAATGACTTAGTGGGTCCGTTCCTATGCTTTAACATTTTAACATTGTTTTAATTGTGACGTCTATTTGTGTACTTGTTTCAAAACTAAATTTACGATTGCATGGTAAGTCGATTTTCTTTTAAATTGTATTGTAGCTTTCAATAAATGTTCTTTTAGTCAATCCTTGAAAAAGGCATGGATTTCCTGCCGAAACGTCGGATAATATATCAATAAATATGGTCATAACATCATAGACAAGCTTTTTTTATGAACCTAAACCCAAGAAACATTGGTAAAAAAATATATCAAGGTTCAAGAATTAAACTCAAACAATATATGCAGGCATGGGTGAAATTATGCCTTTCTATCGTGGTATTGAAACCAATTTTGGAAGGACAACCGTCCAACAAATGAAATTCTACAATAAATTAATGGCTAAACAGACAAATCTAAGAAATCGAAGAATTTTTCTACTAAGATGTAAAACAGAAAACTTAATACCAAATTTTTTAAATTTACGTATAGAACATATTAATTTGAATTCTGTAAACCTTGCGCGTAAATTTGGTAACGTTTTTAATCTATTCGTGAAACAAACATTGAATTTAATCATAGCGGATACCACTATTTCATTAAAAACTTTAGACTCGGACCTAGAAAAACTGGAAGCAAAACTAATCGATTCATTACCAGCTGATATTTTAAATACATTTAAAGAAATATCCATACAATATAATGAGCGTATTTTTGTCAAACACGAGATAGAAACATCCAAAAAATTAATAGGCTATTGTTAAGATCAAATAATAAAAACCATAAAAATACAATGAAAGATACTTGGTTGGAAAATTTAACAAATGTAGATATTCCCAGTGACGTACAAGAGGTTTTAAGTTTAGGAGATAATTTTGCAGTTCCTATCCGTAATAAAAATGATATTCCAACATCAGAAATTATCTGTTCAATTGAGAGTTCCATTTCTAATTTAAGTAGCAATGTACAGGATGATATCAGAACAAAATGTTGCAATATTTTGACTAATTTTAAAAACAAAAACAAATTCTCATTTGAAGACAAAACATTGCATAAGAAAATTAAAAAAACCAAAGCCTTTCTAAATGAGAACCCAAATTTAATTGTTCTGAAGCCTGATAAAACAAACAAAACTGTCATTATGGAATCCAACGACTATGACAGTAAAATGGATTCTCTGTTAAATGATAAAACAACATACCGTGAAATGAAAAATGACCCTACGAACATCTTCCAAAAAAGAAATAACGAATTAGTTGATAGATGGGAAAAAATGTGTTACATCTCACCAAACACCGCAAAATCTCTCAAGATACATAATGCTGTAGCTCCAAAAATATATGGTCTACCCAAAACACATAAAGAAGGTATGCCTCTGCGTCCTATTGTCTCATGTATTCAGTCTCCTTTTGAAAACCTTTCTAAATATTTGAAGAACATTATTTCTAACGTAATTAACAAAAATCCGCACTATTTAAAAGACGCTGAGGACCTGAAATCTAAACTCAAAAATATACATTTACCTACAACGTATAAATTAGTGTCTCTCGATGTTGTATCTTTATACACCAATATTCCCATAGATTTAGCGAAAGACATCATTAGAAAAAAGTGGAATGAAATAAAAGTATTTACAGACATCCCTCTAGAAGAATTTGTTTCAGCAGTCGAAACAACATTAAAATCAACATATTTTATATATAAAAACAAAATTTTCCAACAAACAGATGGATGCGCCATGGGTGCTAGCATATCTAGCGCCATAGCCCAATTAGTTCTAGAGCACCTAGAGGAAATTGTTTTGAATAAAATAGATTTCAATATTCCTTTTTTCTATCGATACATAGATGACTGTTTAAGTGCAGCACCAGAGGACAAAATGAATGTTTTGCTAAATGAGTTCAATAACTTCCACCAAAAACTCAAATTCACGTTAGAAGTTGAAAAAAATTGTCAAATCAATTTTCTGGACCTGACCTTACATCGAGACAACAGCATCATAACTACTTCATGGTACACCAAAAAAACCTGGTCGTCAAGATACCTAAACTTCAACTCTCATCACCCGTTGTCCCAGAAGAAATCAGTAGTTATTGGCCTAGCCGACAGAGCCATCAGATTGTCTGATCCCATCAATAGACCTCATGCTATAAAAAAAGCAAAAACAGCACTAACACTTAATTCATACCCACATCACCTCATTGAAAACACCTTCAAGTCACGACTACATACATTTTACAACAACAAAAACAACAACAAAAATAATAAGGAAAAGAAGAAATATATGTCTTTGCCTTACATACAAGGGTTATCTGAACAACTTTCGAATCTCCTAGCCAAGCATAACATTACAGTTGCTCACAAAGGATATAATCTCTTGAAAAGGAATTTTACTAAACTTAAAACTAAAACCCCGCAATCAAAAAAATCACATGTTGTATATGAAATTCCTTGTTCAAATTGCGATGGGGTATATATCGGACAAACCAGCCAGCTACTAAACTCTAGAATTCGGTCTCACAAATATGACAAAAATAACACTACAGCCCTCACAAAACATGAAAACGAAAAGAAACACAAATTTGATTTCGATAAAACTAAAATCCTAAAAAGTGAACCCAACAAAAAGAAGAGGGAACTGCTAGAGTCCATAGAAATTAAAAAAAATAACAAAGCTGTCAATGATAAACGGGATGTCAAAAACCTTAATAGGGTATATTTCAACTTAATCTAAAATTAACTATATAATATTTCAGCACGCCTATGAGACGAAGACAACTATTTTGACTTAACATAAAATCAAACATCAATAAACACCATAATAATTTTTGACACAGTTCATTACTCTCTTAACGCAATGACTTAGTGGGTCCGTTCCTATGCTTTAACATTTTAACATTGTTTTAATTGTGACGTCTATTTGTGTACTTGTTTCAAAACTAAATTTACGATTGCATGGTAAGTCGATTTTCTTTTAAATTGTATTGTAGCTTTCAATAAATGTTCTTTTAGTCAATCCTTGAAAAAGGCATGGATTTCCTGCCGAAACGTCGGATAATATATCAATAAATATGGTCATAACATCATAGACAAGCTTTTTTTATGAACCTAAACCCAAGAAACATTGGTAAAAAAATATATCAAGGTTCAAGAATTAAACTCAAACTATATATATATATATATATATATATATATATATTTACTATACCTCGTAAGACTGTCAAATTTATGCGTTCGTTACGGGTACAGGAATAAGAAAATTATGAATAAATGAGTAGCAACAAAGTTACTTGGAAAGACTTCATCAAAATAGCTGAGGAGATTACGCAAGAAGTAACAAGACAAAGTAGAAGGGTCTTGAAGAAGAAAGTACCTAAATCTAAGGATATACAAGAAGAAGTAACGACACAGCTAATTAAATTATATAACAAATTCACACATTTAACGAAGAAAAATTGGGATGCGCTATCGGACAAACAAAGAGAAGCGTGCAACAAATATTTCGGAAAAATAAGAGAAAAAGTTATACGCTCATTTCAAGCTGTAAACTTAAGGACAGTAGTTCCAAGTTCAATACACCAACCAATCGACAAGGAAATAGAGAAAGAACAAAGCGACGAAGAAGTAGAAGAGGAAAAAAGTGATGAGGAGGTAGAGGAAAAATTGACGAGGAAATAAAAGAGGGAAAAAGCGACATAAAACAAGAGATAAAAATATTAAACATGGTTCTGACAATCAACGAATTTTTGAATACTGCAAGAAAGGTATTGCCCAAGGAGTTTGATGGAAGCGCAGGGAAACTACAACCATTTTTAGACGCATTAGAGTTACTTGGAAAAATAGCAGGAGGGCATGAAGAAACAGCAATAACATTAATAAAAACAAGATTGACTAATAAGGCTAGAAACCTGATAACTACAGAGGATACGATCCTACTTATAGCAGCGGCACTGAAGAAGGAATTAAGAGGCGACAATCCGAAAACGATAATAGACAAGTTAGCAAAGAAAAGGCAAGGAAACAAAGATGCAGCAGTGTACGCATCCGAAGTAGAGGAATTAGCGGAACAGTTGAAGGTAGCATACATAGCGGAAGGAATGCCATTGGAGCTAGCGAAAAAATACACAACGGAAACAGTCGTAGCAAAAATGAAACGAAATGTTAGTACGGATAGAGCTAAGTTAATACTGGAGGCAGGTAATTTCACAACACCGCAGGAAGTAGTATCTAAATTTTTATCGATTGATACGACAGAGGAGAACACACAGGGAAGAGTGTTCAATTATAGGACGAATTATAAAAATAGGAGAGGACAACAGCAATACCTAAGAGGATACCACAACAAAAACGACAGAGGAAGAAGAAATAACTTCGGACAACGGAACGAAGGAGAAGAAACAGGAAACCAACGGAATTATTCCAACAGAGTATATAGAAAATTTAACAACCAAACGTACAGAGGGAACCAGAGAGGAGGACGAAACAGAAACGTAAGGCTACTTGAGTTAGAAGACAGCCAAGAGGAACCAGAAAACCAGCAGTTGGGGTTTTGAATGAACGAAACAAGGAAAGTACACAGTGAGAAGTGGAATATAATATTTACAAATTCGATTTAAACCTAACGAATTTTGTACGAATGAAAACAGGAATCCTAGAAAACACAAATACCTTTATCATAGACACAGGAGCTGATATTTCAATACTGAAATGTTCACAAGATTTTATAAGGGAACATGTGAAACCAAACACAAAAGCGAGAATAAAAGGAGTAACTAAAGGAGAATTACAAACAATGGGAGAAGTTGAAACAACGCTAGAAGTAAAAGGATCTCAATTTGAGCACATCTTTCAGTTAGTGGAACCTAGCTTTCCTATTCCAACCGACGGAATCATTGGGAGAGACTTTATTTCAAATTTTCAATGCATACTAGACTACGCTAAACTTAAAATGCACATTAAAGAGGACAACGATTGTTACATCAGTACAAACATTTTGGATAATATAGATAATGACACGATAATAATACGCCTAGATGTGAAATTTACAGAGTCGTAAAAATTTTTCAAACGCTGAAGAACGACAGGATAGTGGAACAACAAGAAATACAACCAGGAATATTCATAGCGAGAGCAATTATTTCAAGTAATAATCCGTACATCAAAATTTTGAACACAACCTACGAAACAGTAAAAGTAGAGACAAACGCAATCAAAACATTAGACATTAAATTATTCAACATATATAGACTGATCAACGACAGCAAGGATAGGAAAAAGGAATTACGGGAATCATTGAAGTTAGACATTCCAGAATACATACGCGATAAATTAGTATCTTTATGTGAAGATTATTCAGATATATTCGCCCTAAGGCATGACATGCTAACATGTAACAACTTCTACGAGCAGAAACTGAGAGTTAAAGACCAAACTCCGGTATACATTAAAAACTATAGGACACCTCATGCACAAACAGAGGAATTAAACCGACAAGTACAAAAACTGAGAGACCAAGGAATAATAGAACCGTCTACATCAGAATACAACAGCCCAGTATTACTGGTACCGAAAAAGGCGATAGGTGGAAATAAAGCATGGAGATTATGCATAGATTTTAGACAAATGAACAAGAAAATAGTCACAGACAAATTTCCTTTACCAAGGATAGACTCGATACTAGATCAACTAGGAAGAGCCAAATGGTTTTCAGTTATAGACTTAATGTCAGGTTTTCACCAGATACCATTAGAAAAATCATCGAGAAAATACACATCGTTTAGCACAGAAAATGGAGCATTTCAATTTACCAGATTACCTTTTGGATTAAATGTAAGCCCAAATAGCTTTTCAAGGATGATGTCAATAGCATTTTCGGGATTAACACCGGACAAAGCATTTCTTTACATGGACGATATAGTAATGATAGGAATATCTGAAAAACATCACCTAGACAACCTTAAAAAGACATTCGAGACATGTCGAAAATTCAATTTGAAACTTAACCCAGGAAAATGTCAATTTTTTAGAAGAGAAGTAACATATTTAGGACATGATCTTTCTCAGGAAGGAGTATCACCAGACAAAGCGAAATATGCAACGATTGAACAATACCCGACACCTAAGACAGCGGAAGAAACAAAAAGATTCGTAGCATTTGGAACTATTATAGACGTTTTATTCAAAATTTTGCTGAAATATGCAGACCACTCAACAGATTATCAAGAAAAGGAGTAGAATTTTTTTGGTCAGAAGAATGTGAAAAAGCATTCAATAAGCTTAAATCATCTCTGATGAAGCCACTGATCCTAAAATATCCTGATTTCAATAAACAATTCATCCTAACAACAGACGCATCCAACGAGAGTTGTTCAGCAATTTTAAGTCAAGATTATAACGGAATAGACCTACCAATAGCATACGCATCAAGAAGTTTTAATAAAGGAGAATGTAATAAACCTATAATCGTTAAGGAATTACTAGCGATTCATTGGGGAATTAATCATTTCAAATGTTATTTATATGGAGCACCAACATTTTTAGTCAAAACGGATCATAAACCACTAACACATTTATTTGCAATGAAAGAACCAACTTCGAAACTTACAAGAATCAGATTAGATTTAAAGGAATACGATTTTGAAATAGAATACATAACAGGGAAAAATAACTATGCAGATAGTCTTTCAAGAATAACATTACATCAACTAAAGAACCTATACATAGACAATACCCATATATTAGCTATAACACGAGCTCAAGCAAGAGAAAAGAAGAAGGAAGCAAGGCAAACGAAGGCAGAAAGTGAACTCGCACTACAGCCAGAAGCCCACAAACAGACAGTAAGAAAGGTACTAAATAATTTAGAGGCGCATAGACTACCAATTTTGTCTTTTGGAGCAGAACTAATCTCACCAAGGCTGAGCATTAGGGTCAAAAACAAAATAAAGTGCAGCAAGAGCATAGCCACAGGATTCAATTTCAATCATTTCGATTTAAACCAAATGTTGGCACAGCTTGATAAGCTGGCGGTAGAGAATGCAGTACGTAAAGTAAAAATATACGTAAACGATATTATTTTTAAAGTGTGCACAATGGAGGAATTTATTAAACAAGGAAACGAAATATTAAAGAATGTTGAAATATACATATGTGAAGTACCAGAAACAATAGAAGATGACAAAGAAAAACACAGGCTAATAGAAGAATATCACAATCATCCGATGTTTGGAGGACACGTAGGAAATAACAGACTCATAAAGAAGCTAAAAGCAAGATTTAGATGGAAAAATTTGGAAAAAGACGTAAGAAAATACGTTAAACGATGTCATAAATGTCTAATTAACAAACCGAAAAAAACACATGTCGAAGAATTCGTGATATCGGACACTTCTTCCAAACCATGGGACATAGTATACATAGATACAATAGGTCCATTCACTAAAAGTAACGAAGGTAATAGATACTGTATAACAATGTTATGTGAGCTTACAAAATACGCGGTCAGCATACCCGTGTGCAATAAAGAAGCAGATACAATAGCCCGAGGAATTTTTGATCATTTCATACCAACATACGGACTCATGAAGCAAATAAGAACAGACCAAGGCACAGAATATAAAAATGAAGTAATGTAGGAACTAACAAAGCTACTAAAGATAGAGCACAACTTCTCAACGGCATACCATCCACAGTCCATTGGAAGTTGCGAAAAGCTACACAGAACATTAAACGAGTAGGTAAGAGCATTCATAGATGAAGACAGAGAAAATTGGGATGTGTGTTGCAGGATGTTCACATACTGCTACAATACAACCCCTAACTCGTATCATGGTTACACACCGTTTGAACTGTTATATGGCAGGAAGGTTAACCTACCAGAAGACCTTACACAGGAGATTCAACCATGTTACAATATAGATGCTTACTACAATGAGTTACGTTACAAACTACAAAGCGCACACGAGAGAGCTAGAACCTTCTTACTAAAGCACAAAAAAGAGCGACAAGAAAAGAATAAGCTCAAAGCAACACCACAACACTTTAAAATAGGAGACCTAGTCCTGGTAAAAAGGGAAGAGAATGGTAAGTTTGATAGTCTTTATATAGGCCCTTTCACAATAACAGAGGTAAATAATGTTAATTGTAAGATCAGATCGGAAAACAATAAAATCAAGGAAATACATAAGAATAGATTATATGCTTACAATCCGAGAACACAGTGAGTGACAAGTGCAACGGGAACAATCTCGATAACGAACATTTTTATTTTTTTGTATTTAATTATTATTTATAGGAAAAAATGTATATATTGTACTTAGTAAAACGCAGTAAGGAAGTGGTGGTACTAATAGAAAAATTTTCTTCCTTTTCCGTAGTCAGAAAATTTTTGGAAGGAGAGGAAGATGTGTTGGGATACACGGCATCTCTTAGTAATCTTCTTATTAAAACAAATCCTTTTAATAATTAAAAATATCTTTAGCAAAAGAAAACTACGTTTGTTGATAGTAAATACAATCGACCTACATTCGCATATATCAGTGTAACAGTTTAGGTTTGACCAAGGTCGGGTTGAAATAACAATAATATTCATTATTTTTATAACCTTATAACCTTATAACATTATAATATACAAAAAACAATAACAGGAGAATTACGGAGGATTAGTTCTAATTATATCGCGAACAGTAAGTAATTAATATTTGAGATCCCAAAGGGAAAACATCACAGCTACTGAGAACTAACGTACCACCAGCTCTTTACCGTTAGTACTCTGACTTATAGAAATAAATGCATCTACTGTGAAAAGAGTTATTTCATCAACCCTTATGGTAGGGGGTAACCAACCCCTAAGTATCCAGGGTGGCTCAGAAGTCAGGAGCCACCATAACAGCATAAAGATCTTATATATATATATATATATATATATATATATATATATATATATATATATATATATATATATATACTAATTTTTTTATATATCTTATCGACCGTTTAATGAGTAAAAAAGGTGTTATATATTAGGGTATGCGGTCAGAAAATGAAAACGATTCTATTTTCTTTAAAACTCTATATTTCACCAATGGTTATTTGCTTCCTCAGGAGTACACTAAAATTTTAATTAAAAACAATTAATAATTGAAAAATACTTACAAATAAATCAAAATCTTACAGAGCGAAATCGTTAAGATAAATGGGATTACATTATAGGATTAAATTTCGAAAAACTATTAACTATTTTGTTAGATATTATCGTTTAAATTTTATTTAGAGGTAAACTTATGTAATTATTTTTTGACGTTATTATGAAGTTGTCAAAATACTGCAATATATGTTACTAAGGTTACTCGTGTCAGTTTTATAGTTAATAGAATTTCTATTTTGCTTAATATGACACATCTCGAGAAAGAGCCTATTTTTGTAATTTGTTAACGATTCTAATATTTTTACGTTTTCATAATCAAACTGGCGGCCTGTTTGTATAAAATGTTCGACAACAGCGCATGTGTTGCAAAATATATAAAATAAATCGGTACACAATACCATCGATCGAAAAAGCGATGTAGTTTCTACATTTTTCTGCTAAAGGTATCAACCAAAAACTATGTTTTAAGTCAATTTTAGAAAAAATATGTGATCCTGTAATTCTCCCAAAAATAGCCTCGATGTTGAGAGGTGATTCATATTGAGATACCGTGTGTTGATTTATATTCCGGGCATCCAAACATAGCCTCAATTCTCCACTGCTTTTTTTAACAATCACGATTGGGTTGATATACGGAGAGTCACACCTCTCTATGATTTGATTCTCTAACATTTTATTGATTTCTCCTTTCATCTTCTGTCGGTACTTATATGGGATGGGGTAAGTTTTCGATCGAAAATTTCCTAAGTCTTTCACCTCAAATGAATGTTCATACTTTTGGCTACTCTGTCTTCTTTTAAGGAATCCCAAGCTTCATTTTCATTTGTCAATCTTTCTTATTCTTTTTCTTCTTCTGGGCTCATCTCTTTTTTCGAGGAATCCCGAGCTTCGTTGTTTTTACTTATCTTCTCCTGCTTTCTTTTCTTCTTTTTCTGTCCTTGCTTAATTGCCAAATTCATTTCCACCGTTTGTTTTTTGTCTGCATTATCCTTTTTCCGTTTCTCATGTCCCTTGTCCATTTCCAGAATGTTAGGTTCTTCTTCTTTTCCATCTGTGATTTTCATCGTGTTATTTTTGAAATCTATCACCACATGTTTTTCTGACAATTCATCCACTCCTACGATCATATCATGCATCATGTTTGGCATTATAACACATTGTAGTGCATAAAATTTCTTCCCCAATCGAACCCTTATTCGTATTCCTTCATTTATTGTTGCCAAAAGTCCGTTTATTTGCGCCCACTAAATTTACCCTGGGAATTTTGTAAATCAAATTCGTCAAATCAACCTCTTCTATTAATTTCCTGTTAATCAAAGTAATTTCTGAACCAGTATCAATCATAATTTTAATCGGTTTCTCATTTATAAAACCATTTACCAATTTTAAATTAGATCCCCTTCCTTTATCATTATTTCCTGCTAACTTAATAAATTCCTTCGGGTGACAAAAAATTCCTGTTTGCTCTTTTGTTTTTAGTGAGCGCTTTCGTGAAAAGACGCTTGCTGTTCTTCTTCGCTTCTTCTTCCGTCGCTTTGTCTCTCATCCTCATATTCATATATTTGTGTGTTGTTTACCGCTCTTCTGTTTTCTCTTTGTCTGTCGGACCCGTATCGGTTTCCACGATTTTCCTGTTCATTCCTTCTATTATCATTTCTGTCCTCTTGATTTGTGCAGGTGTTATTTCTATTCTGGTTTTCTCGATATCTGTCTTCGTTCCATTGCCGATTTCTTTGTTTATAGTTTCCTCTTCCATTGTCTCTATTTTCGTTTTCTCTTCTTGTATAATCTCTCCTAAAGTTCTGTCTTCTATCTCTATAGTCTCGATTTTCGCGTTGTCTATAATTATCTTATGATCTTCTTATTTCTCTTTCTCTCATTTTTTCTTCTCGTATTTGCAAGAATTGGCACAAACTGTCGATATCTCTGTAGTTTTGTAGAGTTATGTGATCTTCTAAGGAATCTTCAAAATGTCTGGCTATCAGTTCTACTAGCTGTTCGGATGAATAATTGTACTGTAGATGTTTTGCATTATTATATAATTGTAGTGCATATGTTTTCTCTGAAATACCCATTCTATCATGGTACCTCCCATTTTGCAATTCCTTGTTTATTTCTAGCTGTTGTATTTTCCCCCAGAAATAACTCAGGAACTTTTGTTCGAATTTATGCCAATTGTTCAATTCTTCTTCTTTGCTATCGAACCATAAACTTGCCTCATCTTTAAGATGGTTCCTTATCGTTTCTTTGGCTGTCTCGAAGTTACCGATGTGTCGTATTTTCTTTTTTAAATTGTTTATGAAAATTACTGGGTGTAATTTTTTTACATCCCCGCCAAATCTTATGTTCACATCCTCTGTACTATGGATAATCGTTTCTCTTCTTTCTCCGAAATTCTGTTGATTCTTGATTTCCTCCATTTGTCTTTCTATTTCTCGTCTGTCCTCTTGTAATGCCTTTTCCAACTTATTTTTCAAATTTTCTAGTTCCTTTTTCTGGCAATTTGTTAACTCCTCCAGTCTATTTTGAATTTTCATTTCTTGTTCTTTCATGTGTTCCTTCATTCTCATTACTTGTTCTTCTATCTCGTTTTTTATTGTTGTCAAACATCCTTTTATTTCCTTTTCATACTTTTCGATGCGTTCCTCTATTTTCTTATTGTTCTCTTCTATTGCTTGTTTTGTTTCCTCCTGATTTTCTTTCATTACTGGTTTTGTTTCTTCCTGATTTTCTTGCAGTGTATCCATTTTCTTTGATGTTTCTTCCTGATTTTTATCCATTTTTTGTTGTGTTTCATCCATTTTTTGTTCCAGTTTTTGTGACTGGAGTTGCATCAGTTGTAATAATTTATCTATTCCTGATAATTCCTGTTGTTCTGATGGCATGGTTGTTGTTTCAAAAATGTCTTCTTGTTCTATATGTTCTTCTTGTTCCAAATGTTCTTCTTGTTTTTTGTTTTCTTTGCTTTTGCTTCTGGTTGTTATCGACATGTAGTTAAAATTTATCCCCGCCTAATATGAAATTCGAAAATACGTTGTATGCTGTCGAGACGAAAATTTTTCTCTCCCCAAATATAATCAATTTATCCCACAAATTTTTAAATATTTCAAAATTCAAATCAATCAAAAATAAAATAAACATGTAAAATTGTACCTAGATAAAAAAATTAAGTCAAACAAATATTTCAAAAAATTTTAAATATATCAAACTCTTTCCGACGGGCAAATAAATTCTCCTCCACCTGTTTTTCCGTTTCCTATTTCCTTCAAATTCACAACCAGAGATACTTTAATGCCCCACGTTGGGCGCCATGTTGTTATGATCTGCTTTTTATTAATTTTATATTAATTATTATTTATCTGATTAATTATTTAATTGTCGCAAATCATACATAAAAATGAATAAAAAATCTCAGGGTGCCTTTTTATACTATTAAAAAAAATCTAAATTATCTCACGTTATACTTATCTTCTCTCGTGGGTTCAGTATCTCTTAGTTGATCCTAATCGGGATAAAATAGGGAAAAGAAATAAAGCAAAATATTAAAATAAAGCTACAGAATTGTCTTTTATTAGTCAAAATCAATACTCTAAAATCTATCAAATCTAAAACCTGTGGACACAGATGTCCGAATGAAATCTTTACCACTTAAATTTATTATAGTTAAAAAAAACAATTTATCGGTTTGTTCCCGATGACTTTGGTAAAACAAACTAAACAAAACAAATTTATGTATTCGCAAGATTAGCTATACTTCCTATTTACTTTTAGAAATATTGGAATTTTAATTCATATGCCTTTTACTCAAAATTTTAGTTTCCGAACATAAAAATATCTTTCACATAAATTGACTGACCTTTTACTTCACTCACTCTGATGTCTTCTCGTGACCCAAAACAGCTCTCCCTCGTTGACTATGTTAAAGGCTACTCATCAAAGCCCTCTCCGTTCTCCAGCTTCAAAACTATCAGCATACCAGCACCAATTCTCCAACAAGCCGGGCCTCTTTTGACACGTAATCGATTCAAACAAAACTCCAAAATTTCTCTGCTCTCCTTCTCACAATAATACAGAATCAAAGAGGTATTTCGTCTCAATTTGATCTGTCTCTCGTTCCACTTTTCAACACTATTCTCCACTATCAAACAACCACTGGTATTTGCTAACTACTTATCCACCAAAACGTCGACCGTTCCTCAGCGCTGCAAAATAACATACTAATTTCTTTTTCAAACTCTCTCAATCATCCAATCCACTTTTCCCCTTCCACATTGCCAAGAATCAGAAACATCGACTTTTCCATTCGACAAACAAACAGTCATTTTCAAAATTATTCCGACCATCCTAATTACTTTCGGAGAACCCTACAATATTTACTCGGTTTGAAACAAAGATTAAAATTCCAAACTTTCTTTTAAAACCACTCTTCTAGAAATTGATAATTACCTCTACCTGTGGATTCTATAGTTCTCGTAATAAACAATCTATTTCCATTTTAAATCTAAATACATCGTCCTTTTCACTTTAATTATTCACAAAAGTCTTTAATGGTTCATCGGAAAGCTCATTAAAAGAGAAATCCACTTACATTCAAACTAAATTCTAATAAATATTTACAGCTCAATATACAGGGTGTATCAAATTTATGTGCCCGCGTTATTTAAAAAAAATTTAATTTAATTTTCATTTTGCTTTTGATTGATAAATTGAAAACACAATAATATATATATTAGTGATGAGTATATTTTATGCATATTATTTTATTAAACGAAGTAAAAAATCATTAATCTGTACACTGCACTGAATTAAAATCATAAATTTTTCTCTTGGATTAACAGGATACAGGATAGATAATTTTTTTCTACTGGTAGTTTAAAATTCCACCATGAAAATATCGTAAAAATATTCTACTCACGATAACTCGAATACGGTAAATGTTTGGATAACAAAGTGGCTATTATTCTAACATTGTTGACTTTTCTGCAACAAAAAATTCGCGTATAGGTACCGACAGAAGGGTCTCGATATAATAGGTTAACAAATTGAGTTGACGACAAGATAAATAGAATAAAACAAGGTACAGAATTCCAACGTGATGTTGAATAACTTTAACGTATTATTTTTTTTTCATGTAGGCAAAACAATAAATTTACTTTATCTACTCTATGTCATATTATGTATAAGTTTTTAGTTTGTGAAAACTGTCATTATAGATAGCAGTGCGTAAAGGGTTTAAAGTGTGCATGAAGTAACAATGTATTTTAAATGGGATTTACTTTTTCGCACTGTTTTTGGGACACTTTCCTATAATCAAATAATATCCTTAACTTTCGCGTTGTCATGGTGATGACATAATGAGCAATAAATTACAACAAAAGTTTTGACAGTTTTGTGGTTTGAAAGAAGTTAGAATTTTTAAATGTCTAAGTTCTAAAAATTTTAGGATAGAAATGAATTTCAGTGACGAAGAGTTACAGTTTTTTATTGGTTTATCCTAGATAAAATATTGTATGAAACTGTGCGTGAGTACTTTTTGCGAACTTACGCGATGTATAGCACTCGCTCCGCTGTCGCTTGTGCTCTAAACATCGCGTGCGTTCACAAAAAGCATACTTAACGAACTATTTCATAAATAACTATTTTATTTAGCTTTAGAATATACAGGGTGTAACGAAAATACAGGTCATAAATTAAATCAGATATTCTGAGACCAAAAATAGTTCGAATGAACCTAATTTACCTTAGTACAAATATGCACATAAAAAAGTTACAGCCCTTTGAAGTTACAAAATAAAAATCGATTTTTTCGAATATATCGAAAACTATTAGAGATTTTTTATTGAAAATGGACATGTGGCATTCTTATGGCAGGAACATAGTAAAAAAGAATTATAGTGAAATTTGTGCACCCCATAAAAATTTTATGGGGGGTTTCGTCCCTTAAACCCCCCAAACTTTTGTGTACGTTCCAATTAAATTATTGTTGTGGTACCATTAGTTAAATTCAATATTTCTATAACTTTTTTGCCTCCTAGTATTTTTTCGATAAGGCAGTTTTTATTGAGTTGCGGCTTCTTTTTTAATATGTTTACATAAAAATTTTATGGGTGTTTTGTTCCTTTAAACCCCCCAAATGTTTGTGTATGTTCCAATTAAACTTTTACTTCGGTACCATTAGTTAAACACAGTGTTTTTAAAATTTTTTGCCTCTTTGTATTTTTTCGAGAAGGCACCTCTTATTAAGATATTACTTCTTTTTTAATATGGCTCAAAATATACCTAAAAATGTAAATCATAAATAAATTTTCGTATTATTACCAAGTCTCCATAATCGTACTTAGCCATATACAAATATGTGGTGGATTTGAAAATATTCAAAATTTCTCGATAAAAACTGACTTTTGGAAAAAGTACTAAGAGGCAAAAAAGTTTTTAAAATATTGTGTTTAGCTAATGGTACTACAATAATAATTAAATTGGAACGTAGACAAAAGTTTGGGGGGGGGGTATAAAAGAACAAAACCCCCATAAAATTTTTATGGGTTGTCCAAATTTCATTATAATTTTTTCTTAAGATACTACTACCATAAAAATGCCACATGTCTATTTTCAATAAAAGATATCTAATACTTTTCGATATATTGGAAAAAATCGATTTTTATTTTGTAACTTCAAAGGGCTGTAACTTTTTTTATGTGCACATTTGTACTAAGGTAAGTTAGGTTCAATGGAACTATTTTGGGTCCCAGAATATGTGATTAAATTTATGACCTGTATTTTTGTTACACCTTGTATAGTCGAGGAAATGAAGCATTTTGGCTCGCAATCTTTTCGTCCAGTATGGATTTACTTGAAATTTTCACAGAAGGTAGGGAATAGTCCAAGGATCATATTCTATATCATGCCGCTGTACGCTAAAACCTTGGGGGTGGTTGCCACCCCATCTCGGGGGCGAGAATTTTTTATTATATTTTAACCATGTAAATCGATGTAAAAAGTAATTATAAGAAAAAAATGTTTTTTACATTTTCTTCGTAAAACTAATATTTTTCCAGTTATTCGCGCTTGAAAGTAACAGTTTTTCGACGAAAAAATCGACTTTTTTAGCAGGTTTTTTGAGAATACCTCGAACAATATGCATTTAATCAAAAAAACTGTTGATATATAAATTGTATCTTTTAGTAACACAAAACAAATTCTTTTTCTGTATTATCTTTAAGACCAATACAAACCGAGATACGGCATGTTAAAAGTTAGCTTTTTTCGTCAAATGCATAATTTGAAATATTCAAAGCCCAATAACGGAATAACTTTGCATTTTTTCGAGGAAAACTTCAATAATATTTTTTCAAGCATACAGGTAGACCTTTCAAAAAATAATAACAAAAAGTTTGTAGCCTAAAACTTAAGCGACCTATGATCAAAAAAAGGTCGGTACCTGCTTTTCTCTATAAAAAAATCAGTAAAAACAACCCCCTACTAATTAAAACTTGGTCTTCACTTTTCTGTAATTCCTTTTACGTTTGTATTATCAATATATCCAAGAAGTTTGACCTATTTAAGATGCCTAATTTTAGAAAAATTGGAGTTTAAAGAAAAATTATATTTTTGCAATTTCCCATTTTTCCCATTTTATTTAAAAATATCTCCGAAGATACTGAAGATGCGAAAAAAGTTATAAAATACTAAATTGTAGTGTTTTTAATAACTAAAATTCTCTTGTGCATAGATTTTCATTACAATGAACAGTTAGCGAGATATAGCTGTTAAAACCTCTATTTACGAGCAAACACCCACTTATTCGAGCCTTTTAAACCCACCCTAATTAAAAACTAAGGGATCTTACGGAATTTAGTTTACACAGTCTTATAACTCTTCAAAAATCCTATAAAGTCATTTTTGAAAAACTTTTTATCGCCAAAAATGAAGGAGCTATGTTTATAAATCAATTTTTTTTTCGAAAAATTCGAATATTCCGCTTATAGATAATTTTCAATGTACGTGTAATACCACAGAACCGGTTCGTATACTGGAAGATGACTAAAAAACTATTTGTATTTGTATTTGTACATATTTGTAAATTCGTATTTTTGTGTAAATAAATGTTTTTGTATTTCTTTAATTCTACTGTTCTCTGTATAGATCTATTAAAATATCTACTTATAAAAACTGTAATGGGTGGTTTTAAGGGTTGAAATATTATGATACTATAACCTAAAGTATAAAACAATCATTCTTTAACCAATCAAAACCAAATTTTATCCATATTAAAGTTTACAATGTTTTTATATAATTTTTGAAAATAAGGGGTAGTTTACACCCCTAAAAATAATCAACGCCCTTAAGCATGATATAGAATATGAAGTACAGGGTGAGATGATCCTAATCCCAAATTTTTATGTAAATCGATGAAGGCCGAAATTATTCTTTTAGGATAAGTAAATTTGTTATATATAGCTCCAACAAGGGTGGTTTTAAGGGTTGAAATATTATGGTAGTATATCTTGAAGCATAAAACAAATATTATGTAACTAATAAGAATCAAATGTTGACAATATTAAAGTTTAAAATGTTATTTTATAATTTTTTACAATTAGGGGTAGTTTTCACCCTTAAAAAACCAAAAACGTACAACGGCTCAATATAGAAAATGAACTAGAGGGTGTAATGAGCCTAATCCCAAATTTTTGTACAAATTGATGCTGGACGAAAAGATTGCGAGGTTTTGCCATTTTTTCAGCTTCATTTCCTCGACTAATAATTAAAGCTCGGATTATAGGCAAAATGCCTTTTTTTGCCTATTTTCCTATTATAATTGTTTTTTGCATTGTTTGCCTTTTTTTCGTAAATTCCGCCTATTTGTGCCTTTTTTTAAATTTCATGGTACTACCCATGATATTATTCTATTACTAAACCATTCTATAATAAAATTTTGGGTCAATAATAAAATATCATTGGTTTGTTTACATAACAGATTTCTAGGAAAATGTACCAGATCGAGACTTGAGGGTTAACTATTTGGAAATCCCTAAGCTTTATTAGTTTATTATCAGTTGTACAGTCGGTTACTGTATCAGAGTTTAGTCACAAACTGCTATATCCTAGTTTAGTTTTGTTGCGTATACCGAAAAGCAAAGAACACGTTTTAAAACATTTTTAGTCTGGGCTGATTATCGGAGAATAGGCCATTTTTGGGAAAAGTTATTTACCAGCAATTTTATTGCTGGAATCGAATTATAAGATCCTATATATTAATAATATAGGTATGCAAAGTCCTCAGATAGTGTGCTACTTTTTTTTATAAACAAAATGGCGCCCGAAAATCGTGTTTTTTTCAATTATTGCTCTAAAACTCCGAAGATTGTAACTTTACAACAAAAACACTCAAATAAAAATTCACCGTGATTAAATTCTGCATAGAGACGTGTTTTTCCCGATCTGCTCCGACGAAAATTTTCCTCGGAAAATGCGGGTTTTCCCAACAAAATCTTTAATTTTCAAATAAAGTTTTAGATAAGTAATTATTTACCAATAATTAAATAATTTGGTGACTTAAAAGCCTTCTTGGTTTAGATTATAGTTCCAGAAGCTGGTGAAAATTAAACGAATATTTTAACAACAATTCAATTGTTAATTAATAATTTACGGTCGCAATAATAACCAAACTAATTATGATACACTGATCAAACTTTGAAATCTTATAAATATTTAACATTTTGTCGACAAAATATAAATTTTTTTATTTTTTTGCATAATCTTTAAATGTAAAAAAAATAGTTATAAACAAATTAACGTTTCTCAGAAAGTATTTATTATATTATAATTTTAAAAAATAGCTAAAATGCGCATTTCAAATATCTTGAAAATGAATGCTTTAAAACTTCTTTGCAACCATTTGCAAAAAAGTTATGAAACAGCAAATAAACATACGATTACTACGGTGTTAATAACTTTTTTTAAATCTTTCAAAGCGTAGAAGTGAGTTTAAAGTGCAAGCTAATTATTTATAAAACAATATTAATTATCAGCTTAATGGTTATATTTTAATTAAAGATTATAAATATATTTTTTTGTAATTTACACGCGCGAAAGTAGAATAATACAGTACCGTAGCTACCCGCCCACATACACAACTCGCGCGAGTTTAAGCGTGTCAGTCGCTTCGAGTGAACATTTTATCTCCGGCTCTGTATCAAGCCTACTTTCGCGCTAAAAATTACAAAAAAAAGTATTTTTAATCTTTGATTAAAATATAACCATTGCACTAATTTTTGACATTCTTTGTGAGTAATTAGACTGTACCATAGACTCATTTTTAAGCTTTGAAACAATTAAAACAAATTATAAACAATGGAGATATCGTATATTTATTTTGCTGTTTCCTAACTTTTTTGCAAATGGTTGGAAAATTTTTTTAAAGCATTCATGTTCAAGACCTATGAAATACGCATTTTAAGTATTTTTTAAAATTAGAATATAATAAACAATTTCTAAGAAATGTTAATTTGTTTATAACAATTTTTTTAAACATTTTAAAGATTATGCAAAAAAATGAAAAATTTATATTTTGTCGACAAAATATTAAATAGGCATCACACCTTTATAATCTTTCTAAGTTTGATCAATGTCTCATGATTATTTTGGTTGTTATTGCGACTGTAAATTGTTAATTAACAATTGAATTGTTGCTAAAATATTCGTTTCATTTTAACCGGCTTCTGAATTTATAATCTATACCAAGAAAGCTTTCATTTCACCAAGCTATATAATTATTGATAAATAATTACGGGCCCAAAAAATTTATTTGAAATTTCGAGATTTTGTTGGGAAAACCCACGTTTTCCGAGGAAAATTTTCGTCGGATCAAATCGGGAAAAACATGCTTCTATGTAGAATTAAATTGGGGTGAATTTTTATTTGATTATTTTTGGCGTAAAGTTAAAATCTTCGGAGTTATAGAGCAATAATTGAAAAAAATACGATTTGTTGGCGCCATTTTGTTTATAAAAAAAGTAGCACACTATCTGTGGACTTTGCATACCTATATTAATAATATATAGGATCTTATAATTCGATTAAAGCAATAAAATTGCTGGTAAATAACCTTTATTTGTACTTTACTAATTAGACCAAAACAAACCAAAACAATGAAATAAAAAGACGTATCGAAATTGCCAGGGCCACCTTCATAAAGATGAGAAAATTCTTCTGCAACAGAGATATAAGCATCCCTCTACGATTAAGAATGCTAAGTGGCTACGTATTTAACACGCTATTATACGGTGTAGAGGCCTGGACTCTCAAACAGAACAACATAAAAAATATTAATAGTTTCGAGATGTGGTGCTACCGTCGAATGATGAAGATAAGTTGGGTTGAAAGAATCACAAATCTTGAAGTAATACGAAGGATAGGAAGAGACCCAGAAATTTTATTAACGATAAAACGAAGAAAATTTCGAGTATTTGGGTCACCTGATGAGAGGTCATAAATACGCATTACTTCAAAATATAATGCAAGGAAAAATAGAAGGAAAACGGAATCCAGGCCGTAGAAGAATGTCGTGGATGCGGAATTTGAGAGAGTGGTTTGGCTGCACCACTAATGCACTTTTTAGGTCAGCTGTAAACAAAGTCAGGGTAGCCTTGATGATTTCCAATCTCCGATAGGAGTGGCACAAGAAGAAGAAGGAGAAGAATTAGACCAACGTATTATAACTATTTTTTTTTCAAAATTTAAAGATTATGCAAAAAAAAGAAAAATTTATATTTTGTCGATAAAATATTAAACAAGCATCTCATCTTTATAATCTTTATAAGTTTGATCAATGTATCATGATTATTTTGGTTATTATTGCGATCGTAAATTGTTAACTAACAATTGAATTGTTGCTAAAATATTCGTATAATTTTCACCAGCTTCTGGAATTACAATCTATACCAAGAAATCTTTGATGTCACTACGTTATTTAATTATTGATTAATAATTACTTACCTAAAACTTTATTTGAAAATTATAGTTTTTGTTAGGAAAACCCGCATTTTCCGAGGAAAATTTTTGTCGGAGCAAATCGTGAAAAACATATCTCTATGGAGAATTTAATTGCGGTGAATTTTTATTTGGGTCTTTTTGTTGTAAAGTTAAAATCTTCGGAGTTATAGAGAAATAATTGAAAAAAATACGATTTGTCGGCGCCATTTTGTTAATAAAAAAAGTAGCACACTATCTGCGGACTTTGCATACCTATATTATTAATATATAGGGTCTTATAATTCGATTCCAGCAATAAAATTGCTGGTAAATAACTTTTCCATGAATTTTGCTAATTAGCCCAGAGTATTTAGACATTTGTGTGAAAAGATGACATTTAAATTAAGGCTATGGATCGCACCTTATTCGGAACTTTCTCTAGAAGGAGATGGAGCATTTTGTAAACCATCGGTAAGTTTTATTTTTTCTCCTTTTTTCTCGTCGCACAACATAACTAAATTCTAAAGCGGTTTTAGAATTTTAATAATTTTTTTTTTAATTCTCAGATTTCAAGTAGAAAAAATTACTTTATTGACCAGCATTGTGGAACCCCACTTCATAAACGTAATTTGGAAAAATTAAATTCCTCTCAGTTAGCCCAAATATCTCTGCGGGATAGTTTAAGCAGTTCAAAAAAAAGGAGGAAGACGCATTTAAATTTGATTTATGCCAGATGATGATTGCATCCAACATTCCTCTATATAAAGTTAATAACCCTAGTTTTAAATGCTTTTTCGAAAAATATCTTAATAAATCCTTACCGGACGAGAGTACATTGAGAAAACATACTGTGGAAAAATGTTATGTGGAATGTATTTCAAAAATTAAGCGGGAGTTAGAGGGCAATTTTTTGTATATTATCGTGGATGAAACGACAGATGTATGCGGCAGGTATATAGCTAATTTTATGATTGGAATTTTGAACGAAAACTTTGCGAGAAAACCTTATTTAGTTGCCGTTAAATAATTGGAAAAACAAACAATTTAACAATAAGTCGATTTATACAAGATAGTTTAACAAACCTCTTTTTACCCAACCCTATACCAGTGAATAAAATAGTTTTAATGCTTTCAGATGCTGCGGCATATATGTTAAAAGCTGCTGTTAATTTAAAGATTTTTTATCCTAATTTAATTCATTGCACTTGTGTAGCACACGGGGTAAATAGAATTGCTGAAGAAATAAGAAATATGTTTCCGTTGGTAACTAATTTTATAAATTTTATGAAAAAGTTTTTGTAAAGGCTCCGTTGAGGGTGCAAATATATAAAGAAAGACTTCCCGGTGTCCCTTTGCCACCTAAACCAGTAATTACAAGGTGGGGAACCTGGCTCGAAGCAGTTTTTTTACTTTGAACACTGCAATGAAATAGAATTAGTTATGTCAGAATTTGATGATGATATTTCCGAAGCCATTCGAGAAGCAAAAAAATATTAAAAAATCCCAAATTGAAACTGGAACTCGCTTATATCAATGACAATTATAAATTAATAGTTACCACAATTACCTTATTAGAAAAACAAGAGATAAGTTTATGTGAGTCGGTAAAATTAATAGATAATTTAAAGACGAAAATTATATCGGCAACTGGAAGTAACGGTCAATTAATTTAAAAAAAAAAATGAAATATGTTTTCGACAAGAATGAAGGTTTTTCGTTTTTATCTAATGTTGCTAAAGTTTTGAATGGGACATTTTCCGAGGAATTACAAATTATTCCAGATTTATTATCCGCTCTGAAATAGGCTCAAATTACATCTGTCGATGTTGAGCGTTCGTTTTCAATGTACAAATTAATTTTAAGTGATCGAAGACATACTTTTAAGACCGAAAATATTGAAAAACCTTTGATTGCTTCTATTAATGATAAAATTTCAAGTGGTTACAATGTTTAATTAGTGGTTACTACTTTATTTATACTAATGTTATGATTATGATGTGTAAATATACCTGCCTTAAGTTAATATTACGTTAATTCACTTTGTACAATAAATAATTTATATTCCTTTATTGCCTATATTTTGCCTAAATGTTAATATTCCTGCCTTTTTTAATAAAAATCTTTTCCTATATAGGCGCCTTTTTCTTCAATTTTTGTTGCCTATAAATCCGAGCTTTACTAATAATAACTCGTATAATACAAAAGCCTAGATCTATTAAGTTTTATCTACGCTAACGTCAACTTTTATTGTTTTTTCCTTTATATGCACAATTAAAAAAAAATTAACACATTTTAGTCCAGATTTAGCCATAGGGCTCTCATTCCCTCTAAGGGAAAAATTCACCCAGATACCTAATGTACCTTTTAAAAGCATTGAGCTCTGGTGGGACCCTTTCCGTGTTATCGAGCCCTATGTGACTTGATATGCCGGAGTATCTCACAAGAATTTTGATACGCATCTGGACGTCGTCGCTTCAGAGTAGCCAGCTTTCTGCATAGTCTTATAAAAATGTTCATTTAGACCGGATTTTTGATATTTTTCATTAGATTCTTCAAAATAAGATTCTTTAAACTATCTTATCATCAGAATATGGCTTGGATTTTACATAGCATACAGATTCTTGAGCCGCTGTAATAAATATTTTCTTGCGGTTGTTCGATCTATCTCTCTAGTGCATTGCAACTTCTCACTCTGCTATACTTACTAGATGTAATAGAGAGACACAACGAACAATGAAAAAAAAATGGTGTCGTCACCTATCTCTACAGACTGCTCAATCTATGTTAGTAGTTACGTCTATGGTCAGACCACGTCGCAAGCTTGCTACACAGTGGCAGTAGCGCTCATGAAACACGACTAATAAGCTCACGATTATCAGCTAAAGCATTGATGGTTAAAATTAATATATATGTTACAGTTCAAGTTGATTATCCAGTTGGAGTTGACTCCAACTAGTTGGAGTCAACTCTAACGGCTGGTTTCAGTAAAAGTTGATTATAAATATAAAATGAAGATTTATATTCAACATTTACTAGTAAAAGTAGACTCCAACTAGGAAAAGTATCCTCTTCCCAATGCCATTTAGTAAAAGTTGATTCTGACTCACACAAACAGCCGATTCTAGAAATTAAATCTTACTGAATATGTTCAAATTAGTTTAGGCTGTATTGTCGCCTCCGTTAGGTAAATTACTCCGATTCGAATTTTTTGCACAAACTTACTCAAAAAGAGGTCCTTATAACAAATCTACTGGGTGCCAGGCACTACCTTGATCGATAAATTGTTTAAACAATTTTTTTAGACAAATTCACAAAAATAATTTTTTCACTTAGAATAATTTTTTTTTAGATCATTTGGGTTATTCTGAGCAAAAAAAGGTATTTTGTGATTTTTCTCTAAAATTGATTGTTGTCGAGTTATACGCGATTTAAAATTTGAAAAATGCGAAAATAGCCATTTTCAAGGCTTAATAACTCGGTTAAAATCCATTATTATGAAAGTCAGAAAGTGACCAAATCAAAGTTTATAGCCTCCTCTACAAGATCCAGCAGAAATGTTTGTCACTATTTTATTACTAAGCTATTATCTTTAATTATTAACAATGAGCGCTAAGTGCGTATTAGGCGGCCGTCAATGGTGAGTACGGTGTAGAGACCTGGACTCTCAAACAGAACAACATAAAAAATATTGAAAGTTTCGAGATGTGGTGCTACCGTCGAATGCTGAAGATAAGTTGGGTTGAAAGAATCACAAATTTTGAAGTAATACGAAGGATAGGAAGAGACCCAGAAATTTTGTTAACGATAAAACGAAGAAAACTCGAGTATTTGGGTCACCTGATGAGAGGTCATAAATACGCATTACTTCAAAATATAATGCAAGGAAAAATAGAAGGAAAACGGAATCCAGGCCGTAGAAGAATATCGTGGATGCGGAATTTGAGAGAGTGGTTTGGCTGCACCACTAATGAACTTTTTAGGTCAGCTGTAAACAAAGTCAGGGTAGCCTTGATGATTTCCAATCTCCGATAGGAGTGGCACAAGAAGAAGAAGAATGGTGAGTGCTAAAGAGATGCACCATTACGGCCGTCCAATGGTGAATCTCACTCGCACTCACATTGACGGCCGCCTCAATACACGCTTAGCGCTCATTGTTGATAATTAAAAATAATATCTTCTTCTTCTTCTTAGCCTTCTATCGTCCACGTTTGGACATAGGCCTCTCCCAACTCCTTCCATCGGTCTCTATCCTGAGCAACATATTTCCAATTCGTTCCTAATGAAATAATAATATCTCGTTCGTTAATAATATCTTATAAATGAAATAATGACAAAAATCTCTTGACGATCTTATAGAGGTAGCTTAAATCTTTGATTTTTTTTTTAGTTTCTGACTTTCGTAATATATAATATCGTATGGCATTTTTGCCTTTCGGACAGTTCCGGCGCCAATTACATCTTTAAACCTGTTTCAAGTAACTAGTGTCGATGTACACTAGCCCAGGGGGACCGACGCCGACGGCTTAACGTGCTCTCCGAGGCACGGTGAGACGGCTCGTGTCATTATTGTAAATGAAAATGGTTTGTCTTTGGCAGGGCTCGAACCCACGTGCACTGGCGTATGAGGCCAGCGATTATGCCGTTACTCCACGGCCGCTCGCTCGACTTTCACAATAATTATCTTTAACCGAGTTATTAAACCTTGAAAATGGTTATTTTGGCGTTTTTCAAATTTTAAGTCGCTAATAACTCGACAACAGTCAATTTTAGAGAAAAAAAGCCGCAAATATCTAAAAAAAATTGTACGAAGTGAAAAAATTATTTTTGCGAATTTGTTTAAAATCATTGTTTATCGCCAAACGTCACTAAAATCATTCATTATTGTACTCATTTGCCCTCATTTTCGGCAGTAAAGTAACACTTTGTTGTATTGAAAGAAGAATGTTACTTTACCTGCCGCGATTAGTAACCCGTTATCAGTAGTTACTGAGAGTTTCTCAACTCTCAGTATCCCTATCCAACAGTATCTGCAGACTATGGTCCGAATCAGTCATTAATACTGTGTCGTCTGCATAGCGGATGTTATTTACTCTCTGACCGTTTATCCTGATTCCTTCTGAAGAGTGCGATAAAGAGTTCGCAAATATTACCTCAGAGTAGACGTTAAAAGTATGGGTGATAGCACACAACCCTGTCTAACACCTCGTTGTATTTCAATCGGCCTTGACGTATTACCATTGGTCTTTATGATTGCTGTCTGATTCCAATAAATAGCCTCTATAATTTTAGAATCTCTTTTGTCTACTCCGATGTCGATCAATCTTTCTATCAAGGTCTTGTGCTTCACCCTATCGAACGCTTTTTCAAAATCTATGAAACAAATAAAAAGGTCTGCTTGCTGATCTTTGTATCTTTGTGCCAGAGTTTGAAGACAGAATATTGCTTCTCGTGTCCCCATACCTTTCCTGAAGCCAAATTGTGCTTGACCGGTGACCTCGTCACATTTTTTATAATATATTCTGTTCTGTATGATACGCAAGAAAAGCTTCAGAATGTTATTTAATAGACTTATAAGGCGGAAGTCCTGGCATAATTTGGCGTTCTTCTTTTTAGGCAGTGGTATGAAGACTGATTCAAGCCATATTTTAGGGATAGTCCCTGTATTGTAAACATTATTAAATAGTCCAAGAAGAAGGTCTAAGTTTTCCTCGTTGATTAACTTCAATAGATCAGCTGGTATTTCATCTTTTGCTACAGATTTGTTGTTTTTTAGTTGACCTAGAGCATATTCCAGTTCGGATTTCAGTACTAGAAGACCTTTGTCGTTTCCGGTATTTAATGTAGGAGGTTTTCTGATGTCATAGAGGAGTTCCTTTATATAGTCTTCCCACATGTTTATTTGTTCTTCAGGGCTTGAAATTAGTTTGCCTTCTGCGTTGATTAGATTATTTGGTCCTTGTGAGTATGTCGTGCCTGTGAATTCCTTGAGTTTCTTATACAGATGGAAGTCATCATGTTTTTTATATAAGTTTTCGATTTCTTCACATTGTTCTTTTATCCATTTTTCTTTTGCAATTTTTATTTTTTGTTTAATGGTTCTATTTAATACTTTGTACATTGCTTTGTGCTGTTTGCATTTTCTTCTTTCATCCATTAAATCCAATATTTCCTCTGTCATCCATCTTTGCTTTCGTGGTCGCTGTTTTGTGAGCATTTCAGTTGCCGTTGCAAGGGCGTGTCTGATTTCCTCCCGAAGGCGAAAGTTAAGGATGTTTAATTATATGAAAGTGTGCTAAAAACAGTGCGAAAAAGTAAAACCCATTTAAGATACATTGCTACTTCAGACACACTTTAAACCCTTTATGTACTGCTATCTATATTTACAATTTTCACACAATAAAACCTTTACATCAGCGGTTCTCAATCTTTTTGAGTCATGTACCATCTAAAGTTTCTGTTATTATATTTCTATATTTTTAGATTGTATAATCAAGACTTACTATGTACTACTATTTTAAGTTTTTGTGTGTTTTGTGTACCACCGCAAATAATGATATCTACCACCAGTGGTACATGTACCACAGATTAAGAACCGCTGCTTTACGTAATATGAGATAGAGTAGATAAAAATTATTTTTGTGAATTTGGTTAACAAAAATTGGTAAAACAATTTTTCGACCGCGGTACCGCGTGACACCCTGTGTATTTGTTATAAGGATTGTTATACGGATGTATTTCTTTGAGTAAGTTTGTGCAAAAATCGAATCAGAATAATTTACCTAACGGGGGCGACGTTACAGACTGTACTAATAAGTAGTTGAAACGGTCAAAACAAAGAAACGCACACTCATCAAAAATGCACTTGAGATTCTCGTATAATCAACATTTACTGAATCGATCCAGGAAAAGTCAACTCCAACTAGTAAAAGTTGATTTAAATTTTTAAAATCAACTTTTACTGCTGGTTTCAGTTGGAGTTGACTCCAACTAGTTGGAGTCAACTCTAACTGAGAATCAACTTGAACTGTAACATATATACCCCAGGCTGTGGGTGAAAAAACGTGATATAATTCAGGAATTTTTGAAACCTCTCAGGTGTTGTAAAGGACGATGCCAGGAATAACTTCCACTAAAATGTAACCAAAAATTTTGTGCGGTTTTTTATTTATGACGTTTTTCATTTGTTAAATTTGCATTTTTTAAAGATTTTTAATTTTGCAGCTTAGGATATTCATTTTAGAGAAAAACTTTTAAATAGAAAATTGTAGTACATTAAAAAAACCTACAATTTAAGCTAGGTAAGTACTAGTAAGTAGGTTTAATTTTGTTAATACGTTATTTTAAAACAGTCTGCGAAAGGTCCAAAATGGCCGTTTTTGCAATTTCATTATTTATTGTTAAAATAAGTTTTATTTATTTTTTAATACCTTAAAATGAAGACCTTTCAATACAAAACATATAAAAATTGTAGA
The DNA here is from genome assembly GCF_917563875.1 of Diabrotica virgifera virgifera. NCBI lineage: Eukaryota > Metazoa > Arthropoda > Insecta > Coleoptera > Chrysomelidae > Diabrotica > Diabrotica virgifera. Next base: position 175,075,887 of record NC_065443.1, read on the forward strand.
GCCCGATTGGTGAACTTGTTTCTTAATAGATATTTTAACCTGTTTATCAAAAGGGGTGAAATGTCGAAGGCTATAACTTTTTGAAAAAAAATCGTAGAGAGTTAATCCAAGATCCACTCTCCTTCTAAAGACGTATATTTTCATATTCTGATGTAAATTAATGAGTAAAACATTTTTCAACCTCTTATTTAAATAAAAATAATATGGCGCCTTTTTGGGTTTTTGTCGTGGGGGTGAGTTTCAGCCCTTATAAGGCGTGAAAAAATATACGTTCAAAATAAATTCGGAAATGGATAGAAGCTCTAATTGTAAGCACCTTTTGTTCTACAGCATTTTTTCACTAAGTTAATACTTTTCGAATTATTTGCGAGTAAAAACCTTCATCTTTCAACAAAACAAAAAAAACGTTTTTAGGCGGTTTTTGACAAATAACTCAGAAAGTAAATATATTATTGAAAAAAAAAACATTCTTAAAAATATAGCACATTAAAAATTGAAAAAAATGATTTGTGCATGAACTCTCTAAACCCAGTAGAAACAAAATTATAGTTAATGAAATATAGCTTTATATCCTTCAAATTTCAAAGTGAATTATTTCAACGTGAAATAACCAAAAAATCGTGCACTTTTTGGAGAAAAATCATTATAACTTTATTAAAGTGTTTAAAAATATGTGTATCTGTTTCTTAAAAAAGTTTGTACCATCAAAAGTAAGCAAGTTATGCTCAAAATATAGTGGGTCTCTTTTTTTGGTCAAAAAAACCCCAGAAAGTCACCCCCGAATTAGCATCAAAAATGAAATTAATACTTTTTGCTTTATAAGTTAATTTTCTCGTGTATGTGTCGTATGTCTGTAAGTTTCATCGGTTCAAAGTGCTTATTTTAAAAGGGGATGTAGTTGAAAATACTTGAAGTAGTCAATAATCACGAGTGTACGCAAATTTAGAACAGCCATATCCTAACCAAGTTTTGCCTTAAAAAAAACAAAAAATTGAAAATATTTAGAAAAGCAAAAACTACATTTTTTACTCTTTGTAATTTTTGGTCAAACTAATAAATTTTAAGTTATTTTGAAAAAAAAAAACATATTTTTCAAAATTAAAAATTAAGACAGATTAACTTAGTAGGCTTTTTTAAATAGGCCCTTTGAACCGACGATAATTACAGATCATCCACAGAGAACGGCAGTTCTCACCAGTGGCGCACAAACCCCTACAAGCGACACTATATACACGAAATTTTCGATTTTCTAAACCTGACTGAATGGAAAATTGGGCCACATCCCATCTTAAAGTTTACGAAAAGACTCGTCCATCCATATGTTACTTCTCCATTTTGGTCCAAGGGTGTGGAATTTACGGCCCTTCCCATTTAAAGCCTCTTTTTCGTTCTCGTCCCCAAAACTCCCAAAAATTTCAAAAATTTAAGCCCGACCTTTGCGGCTTCTGATAGCATAGATCATTACCTTTCCAACGCATGTTTAATTTTGAAAATCGGTTGTACCATCCAAAAGTTATCGAGCTCAGAAATATGACTCAATTTTTATTTAAAAAATGGAAAATGTTTGTGGATATGTATGTTTGTATGTATGTATATGGAAAAGTTAAACCGATCTGAATTTTTTTTTCTGCGTTTCAATAGAGTGTGAGGGCCGATTCAGAACCGGTCTAATTTTTGACTTCTGACTACCCGTAAGTTAGCTAGAGGACTAAGTAGATACAAAATAGCATATTTTTTGGGCGTATATATCTTAGGTTCAAGAAAAGACAGGAAAACCGCAAATACACCAAATTAATAGGGTTGAGTTAAGCTTTCAAATGGCCCTTAAGCGATCAAGCTGAGACATACGCACTGCTCACCATAGCCAAAAAACTGAAAAATTAAACTTTGAAAATTTTGGTTTTTCGACAATTACTCAAAATTTCAACCTACGAATTGCGCCAATAACTGAGAGTTTGTAGAAGGACTCAGGACGCGTCTAACGGTGTATACCTTATATCTGGGAAAATTCGAATTTTTAAGTTATAGGGTTCATAAGTATGATCAAATCTATTTCTTATGGGAAAACGGTTTTTCAAGTTCAATAATTCCTGTAATACGTTCAGTTATCATACTCGATCTTAGATGCATCAGCTACTACTTGTCAATACGTTTCAAATTCATGTTTAGTGATCAACATCAGGTAAGCCGTTCAGAAATTATAGAGCTCCAAAGGTATAATTAGTCCAGGAACTGAAATTTTTCACTTCGCAATTTTTACAGAATGGATAGATTTGTTTAAAAATTTGACAATAAGTAGTGGATAGTCCAAGGATCAAAATCTATATGATGCCGAAAGACGCTTTTACCAAGGGGGTAGTTGCCACCTCATCTCGAGGGTGGAAATTTTTTTTTTATATTTTGACCACAAATTCTGGTAAAAATATTAATTATAAACAAAAAATGTTCATTATACATTTTTTTGATAAAATTAATAGTTTTCGATTTATTAGTTATCGAAACTGTTAGTTTTATATCGGAAAGATTACCAGATAACGGCAGTTCTCGCCAGTGGCGCAGAAATACACCCCCCTACACGCGACACTATTATATACACGAAATTTTAAATTTTCTAAATCTGACTGAACTGAAAATTGTGCCAAATCCCATCTTCAAGTTCAGAAAAAGACTCACCCATTCATATGTCAACCATCCATTTTGGTCCAAGGGTATCGATTTTACGACCCTTCCTATTTAGGGTCTGTTTTTCGTTCTGGTCCCCAAAACTCCCAAAAACTTCGAAAATTTAAGTCCAACCTTTGCGGTTTCTAATAGAACTGATCATTACCTTTCCAACGCATGTCTAATTTTGAAAATCGGTTATACCATTCAAAAGTTATAGAGCTTAGAAATGTGACTCAATTTTTATTTAAAAAAGGGAAAATGTTTGTGGATATGTATGTATGTGTGTTTGAAAGTTAAACCGATTTGATATTTTTTCTCTGTATTTAAAGAGGGGGTCAGGGCCGATTTAGAACCGGTGTAGTTTGTGACTTTTGACCACCCATAAGCCAGCTATAGGACTTTGTAGGTACAAAACGGCATATTTTTTGGGGGTATATATATTCGGACAAGAAGAGGCATGAGAACCGCAAATACATCAAATCAATAGTGTTGACTTAAGCTTTCAAATGGTGTCAAAGCCGTCAGGATCAGACATACACACGGCTCAGTATAGCCGAAAAACTGAAAAACTAAACTTTGAAAATTTTGGTTTTTCGACAATTACTCAACATTTCAACGTACGAATTGTGCCAATAACTTAGCGTTTGTATAAGGACTCAAGCCGAATCTAACGATGTATACCTCATATCCGGGAAAATTCAAATTTTTAGGTTATAGGCTTCATAAATATGATAAAATCTATTTTCTGTGGTAAAAACGGTTTCGAAAGCTAAATAATTCCTGTACCTAATAGCTTCAGTTATCATACTTGACCTTAGATCCATCAGATACTACTGGTCAATACGTTTCAAACTCATGTTTACTGATCAAAATCGGTTAAGCCGTTTAGAGAAGTTATTAAGATACAAAAGTATAATCCAATTAACGATTATTCCCCAAATGGTTTATGAGTTGTAGTGGTTACGACGCTAAATTTGATCTGGCAACGGGCAATCCGACTTCATTTACCGGCCATCTCAATATATTTTTTTTTCAATCTATTTCGAATAGAAAAAAATCTAGTGTACATTCGATGGACACTAGATGATTTGGGAGATAATGCAACAAAGGTGACCATTTATAAAGCTTGACGTGTAATAGAGGAACATTGCATTCAACTTCATACATTTAATTTATAAATAACCTGTTACGTGGCACGAAAATGGATTTTCATTTGATGCAAAACAAAATTCTAGTTTTATTTTAAAAGATTTTTCCATAATATTTGCTAAATTTGAAGTAAACGCGCCACAAAAGAGTTTCAAAATTCAAACTGTATCAAAGTTACTCTTTTGTGGCGCGTTTACTTCAAATTTAGCAAATATTATGGAAAAATCTTTTAAAATAAAACTAGAATTTTGTTTTGCATCAAATGAAAATCCATTTTCGCGCCACGTAACATTCATATCAGATCTTTTGTAGCTGGAATATTTTATGCGCCACTCATTTTTACGGCGTTTAGCGGTTTTTTATTCTTGTATAAATAATACATGAGCAAAATAACTTGTGAAGCGGTAACGATTAATTTGATTTAAGATGGTAATTAGGAGGTGATTTTCCCGAGTTTTTTGACAAAAATAAAAGAGATCAACGCTATTTTGGGCGTCACTTGCTTACTTTTGATACTAGAAATTTTTTTAAAAAACAAAAAATAATATTTTGTTAAACACTTTAAAAAAGTTTTAATGAGTTTTCTCCAAAAAGTGAATCATTTTCTGGTTACTTCACATTGAAATATTCACTTTGAAATTTGACGGATATGAACCTATTTTTGATTAGCTAAAACTTTGCTTCTGCTGGGTCTATTGAGTTCATACATACACCATTTTTTTTAATTTTTAACACGGGAACAGTCGCGCTCTTTGCTGTCACGTAATCGGTTGCGCGTTAGATTTTATCTAATATAACGGATTTAAATACGAATTTGCAACATATTTTTAGTTTATAGTATTTTTATTTATAAGTATCATCATCATCAATGGTGCTGCATCCCTACGAAAGAGCCTCGACCTTCCCAAGTATATTACGCCAGTCAGTCCTATCCATTGCCAACCGTTGCCAGTTTGCTACGCCTATTTTTCTCCCATCCTCATCTACACAATCTTTCCATCTAAGTTTTGGCCTACCCCTATTTTTACTTCCCACAGGTTGTGATATAAGGATTCTTCTAGGAGGGTTGTTATGCTGTGATCTTGCTAGATGTCCTGCCCATCTTAGTCTTCCTATTCTTATAAGAGATACTACGTCTTTACTACCAAGTGTACCATTTTGTAAAAGCTTCTAATTATTATATTTTCCTGTTCGACTAAAAAAATACTATAAATTTTACTTGAATTTGTACTTTAAAATCGTGGTTTCGAAAGCGGTAGTCCGAAAATCAGACTACCGACGTCATCAATTCCAACGTTGCCTTTTTCTCTTCATAACTTGTAAAGTAAAGGTGGCTGTGGTTTGTATAATACCTACGTTTTATTTCCTAAGAATTATTTATTGTTTAAAAATTACATAATGGAGATTCCTAATCATATTTCGGTATTCACATTTCATACAGGAGTCTCCAGTCTCAAGTACTTAAGTATAAACAATTTTTTAGATGATGGTTGGAATATCGATTTCAAGCAGATCACTTACTTTTTTAATTATCATCAAAATCTAAATAACTATTCCCAAAATTGTTTCATAAAAGCTGATGTGACACTTTCGTCCAGTTCTCTATTAGTAAATAAAAGTTGAATTATGATTGTTTGGATTAATTACTTCGCATATTATTTATAATACATACGATTGAGATCTAAAATTTCTTCATTGTTCTCTAAATAATATTTTTTCCACAGATAACTTATTCGGTTTCTCACCGGTTATTACTTTAAAAAGAAAAAAGTGGTTATAACCGGGACAAAAACAACCGGTAAAACCGGTTGTTTTGAATTAAAGAAAACCGGTTTTAAGTTATAACCGGTAGGTTTTTCCTATCTTTAAGTCGATTAATTTAGTTTGCAGTCAATACTAACAAAGTTATTCAAATTGTTTATAAGCCAAAAATGACTACTTTACTAAAATATTTTCGGAATGATAAAAATGACTTTTTATTATTTTTTTAAAAACTTTGAAAACATAAGTAGATATTCTTTTTTTATGTGGTTTTCACAAAATTGCTGTATCATTATTATTTTATGAAGAAAAGCATGCTTCATCATTGCAAAGAAAAGGGTTTTTTTTAAAAACAAATTGAATAAAATGTAAACTAATTGACGAATCGCCTTGAAATTTTTTGTGTATTATTTGGACTGGACGTGGACTGTTTGACCCAATTTTTCATGTAATATCAGTCTTAAGTTTATTTTTGAAAAAGTTAAAGCAAATTTTTTATTTTCGAAATTTAAGTTTTATTTTGCAATTTCCGAAGCAACAAATAATAGTACTAAAATTCAAAAACTGCCATTTTAAACCTTTGTTCATCTACTCAAAATGAATACTCTATCTGGTATAAGATATTTAAATACTTATTTTTACCTGTAGCGATTCAAACGATAAAACTCCCACTTTTGATCCTTATTTGTTAATAACTAAAATTATCGTCCGAACTGTAACGGACATTTTTGTATTTATAATGTAATAGGTATATATTATCCAAAAAATCCATTTGCAACCTGGCCGGTTAAGTGTTCCGAACGTATATTTTTGCATTGTTTCCCTGGAGTACAATGTGTCTCCGGTTATCTATTTCCTTTCTCTCGTTTTCATCCCTATAATTTCGTTTTCAGTTTTTGCATAATGACCTTGAAGTTCTTTCATATTTCTTCCACTGTTTCCTCACGTTGGGACACTGATGTTCGGTTTAATTTCAGTCTTTTTGTGAATTCGATTCTTGTGCTTTCTTGTTTAAGAGCTTCGACATTGTATCTTCTTCTTGTGTTTACTTTCCGGTTTTTGTCTTTGGCTAATTTCATCCTTATTTTGGCCCTTACTCGCATGTCTCTGATATGTTTAATTGGAGACCAAATATTTGACTATCGTTTTCAACCAGTCGTATAAGATCAATCAGCTCTGATTGACTATTTGCAAGAAGGGCTGTGTCATCTGCGAAACGTAGGTTGTTTATTTTATGACCATTTATGGAGATGTCTTTTTCCCATCCTTCAAGTGCTCTTCTCATAATATGCTCTCCATATATATTGAATAATTGTGGAGATAGTATACATTCCTGTCTGACACCCTGTTCTGGATTAAATTCGATTGAAAGTGTGTCAAGCCAGTGGCGTGCTGGAACTTTTCAAGCGGCCCGGTGATTTTATAAAATAGCGGCCTTCCATTCTCATTTTACCTTTTATTATCACGATCTTTTATTCGTTACTTATAAAACAAAAATATAAATTATTTTTAAATCAAACATAAAACTTTGAATTTAATGAATGGGTTCATTCTAAAATTTTTTGCGACAAAAACTTATTTGGCCGGCCTCAAGAGGCCGCAGCCTCTCGGTGATTGCACCGTTTCATTTATATGGCCAGCACGCCACTGTGTCAAGCACGTTAACTGATCCAGTAGTGTGTTCGTATAGTTCGGTTATAAGCGAAGTAAGGTGTTGGGGTACGCCTACTCCTTTTAGTATTCGCCATAAGTGTCTCCACTTGACCCTGTCGAACGCCTTACGATAATCTATAAAACATATGTACAGTGGAATATTGAATTCCCTAGATTTTTCGATTATCTGTCTTATATTCAACAGGTGTTCTCGAGTACTTCTACCTTTGGTAAATCCAGTTTGCTCTTGTGGAATTTCTCTTTGAAGGAATGTTTTTAGTCTCTCATTGATTATATGTAGCATTATTTTACTGGCATGTGATATAAGAGAAATAGTTCTATAATTGTCGCATTTATGGAACCTGCCTTTTTTATGAATTGTTGTTATTGTAGATTGTGTCCAGTCTTCAGGCCATTGTTTAGAATGCCATATTTGGTTACAGAGTAGATGAAGTAATTTTACCCCAGTTTCTTCTGTGGCTTTGAGTATTTTTGCTGTTATCATATCTGGACCTGGTGCTTTATTATATTTGAGCTTAATGATCGCTAGTCTTACTTCATTTTCAAGTATATCAGGTTCTTCTTCTACCTCGTCAAAGATTTGGTTAACAGGTCCTTGGCGTTGATCTTCTTTATACAGGTCCCTGCAATACGATTTCCATGTCTCTGCTATATCTTCTCTGATTGTTCTCAGAGTTCCAGTGTTGTCTTCAAGGGCCCAAGTTCTGGCTTTGAAGTATCTTGTTAAGTAGCGTATTTTTCTAAATAGATCTCTCGGTTGATTATTCTGATCATGTCTCTCAATTTCTTTGCATATACTTTGATAGTACAGTTTTTTATCTGCCTTGCATCTTCGCTTTACTTCTTTATGGAGGTTTCTTAAACTAGCTCTTTCCCTTTCACTGTGCATACCACTTTGACAAAGATTTCTTCTATTCTCAATTGTTTGAAAGTTTTAATCTGTTATCCAGTGTTTCCGTTTCACAGGATTATTTATCTTTGGATGATCAATTGGTGTTGTTACACAATGTTTTAAAAGTCTCCCATATTTCTTGTGATGTTCCGTTACGAATAGAGGGCACTATTTTATGTACTTCCTGGAGAAGTTCGTCCTTCTTTCTTATTTCTATCTAATGACCTATCTGATTCTATCTATGATACAGGTGGTGGCATCATAATTGATATTATATTATAGTATGAGAATAGAAAAATTATATTATTAAAAATATTGTAATAAAGAATTCTATCTATATATCTATAAGCGAGGTTCCTATAGCCTCTGCTTCTTCTCGCATTTCGACCGCCATCTTTTTCTTTTCATCCATTCGTCTTCTTTGATGGCTCCATCTCTCATGATGTGCTGTACATGTTCTTCCCAGGTAACTGAAGGCCTTCCCCTTCTTCTTCTTAGTTGTGGTATGTAATTTAAAGCTTTCTTTGGACATCTATCTTCATTCATTCGCTTGACGTGACCATACCACACTAGTTATCTCGTTTCAATTCTATCTACACTGGAATATACAGTTTTTTCCTCCTTCTAATATCTTCATTCCTGATGCGATATTTTTTGGGTATACCACACGCTCTCCTTAGATAATCCATTTCTACTACCTACTTCTATTCTCTTTCTATCTTTTTTCGTGATCTGCCAAACTTCTGCTTCATAAGTCATAATAGGCTCTACCAAGGTACGATAGATTGCCGTTTTTTGTCTTATCTCTTTAGACCATAGTAGACAGCTTAAAATGTTTACCGCTATTTTGGCCTGCTGTGTTCTGTTTTCGACATCTCTTTTGCCTTCTTTAGATATTATAAATCCGAGATATTTATATTCTTTAAATGTATTTCTGGGTCTAATTTCTAAATCTGGATCTTCTAATAAAGAATTAAGAATTAAATTCTAACACTTCTCTGATATGTTACAATTGAGCAATTAGACCACCAGTTTCGGCAACTGGTTATGATAAAGTCATCAATTTTAATGAACATACTTTTTAATTTTTTTTATTTTTGCAGTAAAAAAATACATTGTTAATTACACAGAGAGAATATCATTAACCTGTCACAACAATAATTGTTTTAACATACTACAATAATCATTTATAAAAATATCCAATGTCTAAATACCAACATTTGAGGTGGCAACAGCGTAGTAGAAGCCATGAGGACATAAACTGAAATATACGGATTCCGCGACAACCCTAAACTGAATAAATATATGTTTGGACGTCACCAAAACATTTAAAGTGATTTTAGATATACAGCAAGCGAACGTGGCGCGCCTGACGGCAACTGGTCCAAATAATGTGTATATTATTATACAGATAACGTGTCTGAGGACCGGCCAATATTTTGTTCAGGCATTGTACTGGACGCCACGAGAGACTACAGTTTAACATGGGGGGACGTCATGAGAGGTTAGAAATAAATATATATATATATATATATATATATATATATATATATATATATATATATATATATATATATATATATATATATATATATATATATATATTTACTCCCAGCGTATGAAGTGAGCCACATATCAAAAGAAACTGCGGTTGAAGTGAGGTCCTGTACAAAGTGAGGTCCAGTATACGGACCTCACTTAGTCAATCAATGTAAGACTTTTTCGTAGACATGTACTGATAGCAAACACTGTTTTTTTACAAAAAAAAGTGGGACCTCACTTTGTATGGTCCACATCAATTTTTAGTTCAGAGATTTTCCGCATAGATGCGCTGACTTTGGCGTATATTTTCTTACCATGTATATTCTATGCCCTGTTGAATAACTTACGATACACATAGTGAGGACCATACAACTGGCAACATCTGTTCAACCAATCTTTAAAACAGTGGATCGTCAATCGTCGCATAAATTCAAACAGTACAAAAATGTTTAATACTTTAATCCTTTTTGAGAGCGTAGGCGCAAAATTTCGGTCGAGTTCTTTTTAAACGCATTTATTTTTTTCGAATCCTGAGATAACTAATAGGTATTTTTAAAATATTTAAACGCAAAATAGAAGACTACATTATTCCCGAGGGCAGAAAGTCCCTTATAATGAACAAAAAGTTTCTTTTGTAATATATATTTAAAATTAAAAATCAGACTATTTTTTTTCACCCCTGTGACTTATTAAAATAAATATTATAGAAGTTCTCAAGGACTTTCGACCATGGATAATACAGTAATATTTCTTTCTGCGTTTAAATTTTTTAAAAATACTTAAGGTTTTCTCAGTATTCGAAAAAAATGAACGCATTTAAAAATAATTCGAGCGAAATTTTTGCGCATCTGCTCTCAGAAAGGCTTAAAATACTATAAATTTTTGTAATCAGTATTTCAATAGTTATTTATGATATAAGTGTTAAAAGTACACGTTTAAGGCACGCATGTGAAAGTTTGCAGAATGAGCGACAGCGAGTTCTGCAATTCACATGAGTGCCTTAAAAATGCACTTTTTAACACGCATATCATGCAATATTTTTTCTACAAACGTAATTACAGGACAATATCTACAAAAACTTTTACTTGAACTTGACTGACATTCCATTTTTATATTTTTTTGACATTACATCAAAATTGCCTATACGATCAATACGAATTGCAGTGCCATAAAAATTTTAAAGCACTAGTGCCTTACAGCAGCGCCGGATAAAGGGGCGGGCGAGCCGGGCGACCGCCCGGGGCGCCAGAATTTTGGGGCGCCAAATTTTGAGAGACGCTGATATATAAATATAATATTTACCCCCCTCCGTGGCTCAGTGGTAAGAGCGCCTGCCTTTGGATCGAAAAAATCCGAAAGGTTGTGGGTTCGAATCTCACCAGGGTCGGAAATTTTTCATTTATTATAAATTAATAAATGAATATAGTTTCTGTCCTCGTGGGATCGGTTCTCACCGGAGGGACCGCAGACGTTCGGATACAATTAGCGTCTTTTTGCAAAGACAATGACGTCGACATTGCAAAGTAACAAGCCACTTACTCAACACCCACACTACTTACACATGACACTAGGTACCTAACTGTTCAAAATTACCGTACCTACCATGCCAATGGCCATTAGTTGTCGAGGCATTAGCTAAACAAAAAAAAAAATATAATATTTTTTACATTCACTATTTTTTTGGACTTATAGATTATCTTTGGGCTAAGATTACTCCTAAGACAATTAATATTAAATAATTGTAACAATAAGAAAACTATTTCTAGCTCACAAAAATTCTCTAATAAAAATAATGCAACCTAAACACTATTATGGCTTTTAAAGGTCATTTTTGTCAGGTAATACCTATTAGTGATGTAACGAATATTCGTATTCGCATTCGCATTCGCGAATATTCGCATGTTTTTGCATATTCGCATTCGCATCCGCATTCGCGAAATTTATGCGAATGTTTTGCGAATATGAAAACCAGAAAAAAAAATAATTTTTTAAGATAATATTAGGTTAATAAAATCAAAATCTATTTACTTCTCATCTTTTTTATTAAGAGAAGGTCAAACACGCAGCTACTCTCAAATGGAAATATGCAGGACACAACAGCAGATAAAGTGACGGAAGATGGAATGAAGCGATAACTCACTCGAGACCTTGGGACTACAAAAGAGGAAGGGGCAGACCACAGACTATATGGTCGGATAAAAGATACGCAGGGACCAGATCGACAGCATTAGCACCGAACCGAGAAGAGTAGAAAAATAAGGGGGAGGCCTACGTTCAACTTTGGACAAATAAAGGGCAATAGATAGATAGAACTTAACCTTGTGTAATCACATTATCAGCCTTCACTTTTTTTATTATTATGTAATATTTTAGGTATTATGTAATAAAGCTTAAGATTCAGATTGATTTACACTAAATATCAATTAACTTTTCATTATAAAAGGAAACATTACAAAAATAGAAACAAATTAAAAAAAACTGAATATTCGCATTCGCATCCGCATTCGCGAATGTCGGTAGCAGATATTCGCATTCGCATTCGTATTCGCGAATGTGCAAAAAATGACATTCGTTACATCACTAATACCTATCACTTTTATGGTATTACAATGTTATACATACATACTTAAAATACACGAAGATCAGATTTACGAAATATCAACAAATTTATGAATAGTCAGTGATATTATTATACTGCTACTTGTCATTATAGCCTCAATGGTTAGATATTTTTGTCTTCCTGTTCTGTAAACTTTGCTTTATCAACATTGTCGTGTGTCCGTGGGTGTGTAATTTGAAATAAAAAAAAACAAACCAGGTATATCTATATGAATTAGAATTGACAAGTTCTTTTTCATAATATGAATATATAGAAATTTATTTCGAATACTTTGTACGCGTTAAGATGTTTCACTTTTTGCATAAAAACGGCACGAACGACGTATGAAAAAAAGGAATAATAGATTTTTGTATATATCATAAATTGAACGAGTAATTCCAAAATGATTTGTTATTTGAAATATCTCAGTGGCGTACTATGTTTTTCTTTAAAAAAATTCACACCATTTCAACAGTAGATATAAAATTATTAATTTTATGTCAAAAAATACGCAATAATTACCTCTTAAAACACATCAAATTTAATTTGCATATCTGAACCGGTTTTAGAACAATAAAGAAATCGTCAGTTTGTAAGAAAAATGTCAACACCCCATATCTCGGAAACGAAGTATTTGCTGACATAGGCTTATAGAGCAAACTGTCATTATTTTTTCATATAGAATTACCCTTTAAAGTTTGTTGCATTTATTTAGAAACATCCTGTTTTTTCTTGACCACCCTGGATTTCCATAGTTTTTCCTGTATTATTTCACTTGACCGTTATTTTCAGTTCTTTCTGTTTTTCCAGTCCTGCAGGTTTCTTTTCTAATATTGCTTCGTCCATTTTATCTCTAAAAGATTTTCGGGGTCTGTCTCTCTTCCTTCTTCCTATCGGGCTCCAATCTGTTATTCTGTTTATCAACGATTTTGGTCTGCTCTTCTGCCATGTCCGTACCAGGTTAATCTCTTTTGTTCTATGTTGTCTATTATCCCTTGAATTCATTACCATTATTTTCTTAATCTCTATGTTATTTATTCTATCCCTTCTACAGCTTCTACTTAGGTATTCGATCTCTGTTGCTCTTATTTTGCATTTGGTTTTCGTATTTTTTATTCAATTTTCACACCCATTATTCAGAATACTTTTTGTCATGGTGTTATATTATATTCTTCTTTTTGTTTTTATACTGATGTTCTTATCCCACAGTACCGGGTTTAATTTTAGTATGCAGCATATTGTTTGTCCTAGTAACTCGATACCTAAAACCATAGCTTGGTTCTATAGGTATCGAGTCATAGAGATAATAAAAAGCTCATGAGATAATAAAAAAAAAATAATGAATGATTTTATTTGAATTTGCATAGATGATTGTAAGGCCAAGGATATCACAACGGCTCTAAAAGGAAGAGAAAAAATAAAGATGTACAAGCTCGCGTTTGCAAAGAATATCCGCATGTTATTTTATGCTAAGTGGATGCCACTCCCTCAATTTAGTTATTGGGGATGCAGCTATATCTTGCGCACAATCAACATGTTTTTTGGTCTTGTAGAAGATTTATACACACTAAATGATATAAATGAGTCAGATTAAATAAATTATTAGACGAATTTTTTACTAAGCAACAACATTTTTGTTTAATTTAGTAGTATTTTGACAACGACACCCGATTTGGGCGTCGAAACGATAATAAAATTATTTTTTTCAATTTAATTGTGGCTTATTTTCCATCTAAATAGTTATTTATCATATTTTTTACTGGTTGTTGATAATGTGCATTTATCTTTTACCTCGCTTCTTCGTCGCTTGAACTTAAAATGTGCTCGCTATGCTATGCCCTATGTTGGATAAGTTGTAAGTAATAACTATCCTACTATTTTTTAAATAAATATATTTTTACATAGTTCTTTATGGTAAAATTTTGATTTTTTCCTATTTTTTTTATATTTGCAGTAAATTTGTATATTCTTGTATGAAGGGGCGCCAAATTTTATTTTGCCAGGGGCGCTCAGAACCCTAAAACCGGCCCTGCCTTAAAGTAGCATTTTTAACGCACGTATGGAGTTCTAAAAATTGCATTTTTAACACGGTTGTAGAAAAAAGCCTTTAAATGAGGTGTCACATGATGTACTTACTTTCCTATTTAAAAAAATCAAAGTTGTGCCTGTCACCTGAAGAAGAGGGATCGCGTAAAGTTCGAAACATTTACGCTATAATATACTATGATTATTTTAAAAATCGACCTATCCGAGCGTTTTTCTTATGTGCCAAAAATAAATAAGTTATTAAGGGGGGTAAAACTTATTCCAGCGAACTGTATTTGTAACAACCAAGGTAGGGATGGCGGTTGTTGAACAAAAAACCGGTTTTCGGTTATACCGGTTTTTTACTTACGGTTTAACCTGGCGGTTATAACTGGTCAAAAAAAGCGGTTGTTCCAAAAACCATTTTTCGGTTTTTTTAATCAGAAGCAAATACTCGATAGGTTATAATGTTAATATAATGTTATGTGTTACATAATATTGTGTTTTCAATTTTATCAATCAAAGGCAAAATAAAAATTAAATTAATTTTTTTTTAATAACGCGGGCACATAAATTTGATACACCCTGTATATTGATCTGTAAATATTTATTAGAATTTAGTTTGGATGTAAGTGGATTTCTTTTTTTAATGAGCTTTCCGATGAACCATTAAAGACTTTTGTGAATAATTAAAGTGAAAATAACGATGTATTTTGATTTAAAATGGAAAAAGATTGTTTAGGGTAGAGGTAATTATCAATTTCTAGAAAAGTGGTTTTAGGAGAAAGTTTGGAATTTTAGTATCTTTGTTTCAACACGAGTAAATGTTGTATAGTTCTCAGAAGGTAATTAGGATGGTCGGAATGGTTTTGAGGGTGACTGTTTTGTTTGTCGAATGGAAAAGTCGATGTTTCAGATTCTTGGCAACGTGGAAGGGGAAAAGTAGTTTGAATGATTAAGAGAGTTTGAAGGGGAAGTCATTATGTTTTTGGCATCGCTGAGGACTGGTTCGACGTTTTAGTGGATAGATAGTAAGCAGATACCAGTGGCTGTTTGATAGTGGAGAATAGTGTTGAAAAGTGGAACGAGAGATAGATCAAATTGAGACGAAATACCTCTTTGATTCTGTATTATTGTGAGAAGGAGAGCAGAGAATTTTTGGAGTTTTGTTTGAATCGAGTACGTGTCAAAAGAGGCCCGGCTTGTTGGAGAATTGGTGCTGGTATGCTGATAGTTTTGAAGCTGGAGAACGGAGAGGGCTTTGATGAGTAGCCTTTAACATAGTCAACGAGGGAGAGCTGTTTTGGGTCACGAGAAGACATCAGAGTGAGTGAAGCAAAAGGTCAGTCAACTTATGTGAAAGATATTTTTATGTTCGGAAACTAAAATTTTGAGTAAAAGGCATATGAATTAAAATTCCAATATTTCTAAAAGTAAATAGGAAGTATAGCTAATCTTGCGAATACATAAATTTGTTTTGTTTAGTTTGTTTTACCAAAGTCATCGGGAACAAACCGATAAATTGTTTTTTTTTTAACTATAATAAATTTAAGTGGTAAAGATTTCATTCAGACATCTGTGTCTACAGGTTTTAGATTTGATAGAGTTTAGAGTATTGATTTTGACAAATAAAAGACAATTCTGTATGTTTATTTTAATATTTTGCTTTATTTCTTTTCCTTATTTTATCCCGATTAGGATCAACTAAGAGATACTGAACCCACGAGAGAAGATAAGTATAACGTGAGATAATTTAGATTTTTTTTATAGTATAAAAAGGCACCCTGAGATTTTTTATTCATTTTTATGTATGATTTGCGACAATTAAATAATTAATCAGATAAATAATAATTAATATATAATTAATAAAAAGCAGATCATAACAATACATTTATATTGCAATTCAGTTTGCTCAATTTTCCTCCCGAAAAATTCCCCAACCAATTCAACCTATAAAAATTTTCCCATGTGCTTTCAAATTACCCTAAAAATGGGCGAAAGTACCCCAATCTGGCATCTCTGATTCGTCGCTCGTTGTAGACGGCGTCGGTGTATATTGCGTTGTCAATTGGGATATTCCCAAAACTCCCAAAAGTGATGATCCTACCGATCTACCGACATGTCCCTAGGATCTATCGAGTTTAAAAAAATATCCAAATGACATATTTTACTTAAGAGGAAACAGTAGCGATCAACAGGTAGCGAAAACGCGTTCCAAGATTGCGGCTGTAATTTTGAATATTTTTTCGAGATATGTGGCACACGTATTCGTAATATAATAAAGAATGGCGGTACAGAGCCCAATTTAAAAAATATATTAATATGTGGAAATTACTCTGTAATTAAATACAATATTAAAAAAACGAGCCTGTACCGCCACTAAGAAGAACAAAAAAATACATTTTCTTCAAATAAACTTTTTTATCCGATGCCTAGATTTTGTGTCATTTTGGAACTACTAAAATTTTTTATTTCAATAGTAGTTCCAAAATGACACAAAATCTAGGCATCTGATAAAAAAGTTTATTTGAAGAAAGTGTATTTTTTTGTTCTTCTTAATGGCGGTACAGACTCGTTTTTTTAATATTGTATTTATTTACAGAGTAATTTCCACATATTAATATATTTTTCAAATTGGGCTCTGTACCGCCATTCTTTATTATATTACAAATACGTGTGCCAAATATCTCGAAAAAATATTCAAAATTACAGCCTCAATCTTGGAACGCGTTTTGGCTACCTGTTGATCGCTACTGTATCACCTTAAAAATAAATTCGATAAACCAATTCATCATTTATTGCCATCAAAAAATTTCAGTAGGTAGTATTTTTTAACACATTTGTATAATACCTTTCATTTCCTAAGAATTATGTATTATTTAAAAATTACATAATGGAGATTCCTAATCGTATTTCGGTATTCACATTTCATACAAGAGTCTCAAAGTACTCAAGTATAAACAATTTTTAGATGATTTTGGGAATATCGATTTCAAGCAGATCACTTACCTTTTTATGTAAATATTCATGTGTTTCATAAAAGCTGATGTGACACTTTCGTCCAGTTCTTTATTAGTAAATAAAAGTTGAATTATGGTTGTTTGGGTTAATAATTACTTCGCATATTATTTATAACAGCGGTTCTCAATCTGTGGTACATGTACCACTGGTGGTACATATCATTATTTGCGGTGGTACACAAAACACAAAAAATTTAAAATAGTAGTACTTATTAAGTCTTGATAACGCAATCTAAAAGTATGGGTGGTACCAAAAATAATAAAAAAAACTGTAGGTGGTACATGACTCAAAGAGTTTGAGAAACGCTGATTTATAATACATATATAGTAGGGGAGCAAAGTATGCTAAATGTGCAGTCACTCGAGCGCTTTGGGGACCTATTGGGTTGTGATTATTAGGTTCTAAAACCAAAAAAGTTAAGTAAAATTTTCCATTTTAGTGGGGACTTTCCATATTTTAATTTAATTTTCCATTTCCAACACCCGTTTTCTCCGATTATAGCGCCACCTATCCGTAATTAGAAAAAACGTTTCGAATAAAAGTTGCTTATTTTTACGCAAAGAATCCAAATCTGAAATAAAAAAAAGGAGTTCCTATTTAAGATTTTCAAGTAACCCCCCCCCCACCTCCGTGGGGTCGTGTTTGGTACCATTCGATAGATTTCAGAAAAAATATTCAGAAATTGTAGTGTATTACCTATAAGAAGTTACCGTTAAGCCGGGTCCAGACTATGTAACAAAACATGTTAAATAACAAAGTTTTGTAACTTGTTACAAAATTTTAAATAAACAAGTTTTAACACACAGTGTTGTATAACATTTTTCTGGTTATATAGCATGTTTTATGTTATCCAACAAATGTCGGTAAACATCAAAGAAAGTTATAAAACCGCACCGCGACTGATCTACACCTAAAAACATGTTATTGAAACATTTCTCTGGCATAGTACCTACGCGAGCAGCAACCGTTGGAGGCATATCGCCTTGTTCATTCTGGAGTGATTGTGCTAGATTTTTCTTTGCTCTGTTCACGTAGAGTTATTTACGCGATGAAATTGTCGAAAGAACTGACTACTCATTTAATTGATCTATTTCGTAAGTAACGAGTATTATGGGATTGCTATGGGATGAGCTACATTTATTGATTTAAAAAACAAATAAAAAACACGATGAATAGACTGAAATAGAAGTGAAAATAGATACAGAAACTATAGTTAAAACTAATGCAATGCACGTACGCCTATAACTCAAGCCAAAAAAAGAAAAGCAGTACGCGGAACCTTAACAGCAAATCGGTGCAAATCAACTCTAAATTTGACATAAATACTATTCTCTACAGAGCAGAGTGTTCAGACATAAAACCTGTAACATTCACTTCATTCGCTACACAGATGCAGACTGCTTCATCAGCTACTCAAACAGGCACTCAATCATACAATATATCTGAGCCTTTCTATTCCGTCCACTACACCTACATCCGCTACTTCTCCAGCTACACCAATTCAAACAGACAGTGACACTCAATCATGAACAGGTGAAGACGATAATACTGAGGAATTAAATTCTACAGAAATGTTATACTTCCTCTCTGAAACAATGAGTAAAAAGTTTAAAAAATAAATACTTTGCTAATAATATAACTGTTAATCTTTCTCTTACTGGAATTGCATCTCGAAATGTCTTTCCTGCCTATTTTATGGCCGATTTCATTTATAAGAAATTCAAAATCAGAACTTTCTATTCTTAAGAAGTTTTTAAAACTGCCATCACATTTAATGTCTCCTGTCGATGGGTCTATGTTATCTCTTTCCAGATCAGCTAAAAGAGCTGTACCACTACCTATATTTTGCTCGAGCTGCTAATGAAGGACACATCCAAAATATTAATTTAACACGCCGGTGTCGCCTCCACAGTATTACACAAGCTGCTGTTGCTATGAAGAGATCCTCCATACTTATATGACGCAATTTTATATACTACCTAACCCACCAGCTATCCATCTAAAATGCTGCAAACTTTATGCTCATGTTGTTGTTTTGTTTTTTGTTATATAGTCTGGATACTCATGCTATTAACAAGTTACATAACAAAGTTGTACAACAAATTTGTTGTACAACTTTGTTATTAGCATGTTTTGTTACATAGTCTAGACCCGGCTTTAAAAGTTCCCCGTTTCAGGAAAAAATATTGTCTAAGAGCGATAGCCTAGTGACCTAGTGGGTAGACCTCGGATCTCGGATTCGTAAAGCAGAGGTTTCGATTTCAAATCCGGGGTGTGGATCTCCGATTTTTTTATTTATTGTTACTGCATTCATGTCTGTAGACAATGTTGCAATCTATTATGAGCACAATAAAAAAATATAGTAATAAAATAATAAATAAATATTTCAAAAAAAAAACAAGAAAAAAAATACAATCACTGGAAGCGAAACTAAACAATACGGAAGAAATATAACCACTGGATTCGGAACTGGATATGGAACTGGATAATATTAGAAAACTGATATTATAATATGTAAGCACTACGAGCCTAGTAGGCCCATGGCTTGATGTGCTATTCTTTTCCACTCCCTTTTGTCAGTCGCTTTTGTTTCCCAGTTCCTTAAGTTAATTCTTCTCATATCTTCTCTAACTCCATTACTCCATCGTGACCTCGGTCTTCCTCTTCGTCTTTTCCCTGCCAATGCACTAGATAGTACCATTCTGGGAATTCTAGATGGAATCATCCTCTGCACATGGCCCAACCATCTAAGTCTTTGCGCCTTAATTACTGCTAGTATGTTAGGATCTTGATAGAGCTCAGTTAGTTCCTTATTTGTTCTTCTTACCCATTGTCCATTTAAGTTTTTCCCACCGAAGATTTTGCGCAGCATTTTCCTCTCCCAAACTAATAACAACTCTTGATGTTTTTTGTTGTGACCCATGTTTCAGAAGCATACGTTACTATCGGCCTTATTACGGTCTTGTAAGTTCAGTGGAACCTCGATAAGTCGGCCCCCGATAACCCGGAAGTCCGGCTAACCCGGACCGATTTTCATCGGACAAACATTTCAACAATAAAAATGTATGTATTATGTTAAAACATTTTATCTGCAGCCGCTTCTGGAATGTCTTAAAAATATCGAATTTCATTGATAAAACTTCTCTTCAATCATAATATAATATTTGAGAGATAATGGGTATCTGTGTAATTTGAATTATATGATAGTAAAAATGACTCATGCACACAGCGGCGGCAGAGCGACATTCATTATCGCAAACAACAGGCACCTGTTATTCCTTTATTTATTTTCAACTGTCTTTTAAAAAATTGTTTTTTAAACAATGGTCTTTTAAACAATGAAAGAGTCACTGTTCTTAAATTACATAAGCAGACCAGACGAAATTATTGACACAACCAAACTGACTGAGTTTTTTTACCTAGAAATTAATAATACTCTATATTTTCTATACTAAACTCTATACAACCATAGGTAACTGTGCATATATATTTCATATTATTTTGCTTATAAGGGACTTTATCTATAAGTATACCGTATTTTATTAATTTTTACCATGCTCTCCGCCTAACCCGGATTTTCGATAACCCGGATCGGCCGCGGTCCCGATTAATCCGAGTTATCGAGGTTCCACTGTTCTTAGTTTTGCTCTTCGTGATATATGTTTACTTCTTAACAACCCATTAAAAGCAAATATAGCGCGGTTGTCCGACATAATTCTCTTTTGTATTTTTTCTTCACAGTTAGGATCTCTTGTGAAGACAGTTCTTAAGTATGTACTCAAATCTCTCAACTTCTTCGAATTTATACTGTGTTCCCTTCGCTGTTGTCATTGTTATGTATTGCCCCCGAACGAATTGCTTATTTGTCCATTCCATATACTTTGTTTTTGCTTCATTTATATACAATCCTTTGGTTGCTGCCCTCTCCTCGAGTTTCATGAGTGTTTCTATAAGTTCTATTTTGCTCCTAGCCAAGATTACCAAATCGTCTGCGAATGCCAAGCACTGATGTTTTTTGTGGTAGATCAGACCTGTTCTATTAATGTTTGATTCCTGTATAACCTTTTCTAGTAATATGCTAAACATTATAGGCGATAATGGATCACCCTGTCGCAGTCCTTGTTTGACCTCAAAGCTTTCTGTTATAGTATTGTTTATCTTGACTTTATCATACTGATATATCATACTGATATTGTTTAAAAACACTAATAATATTGATATAAAATGTTAATCAATTTTATTTATTGTTATAAGAATCAAAGGTAAATATGATTAGGCGAATGAAGCCTTAGGTTTCGCAGTCAATATCCCAACCACGCACAC
The DNA here is from genome assembly GCF_917563875.1 of Diabrotica virgifera virgifera. NCBI lineage: Eukaryota > Metazoa > Arthropoda > Insecta > Coleoptera > Chrysomelidae > Diabrotica > Diabrotica virgifera. The sequence goes on from NC_065443.1 coordinate 175,097,537, forward strand.
ATGTTGCAATCTATTTCAATACGGTTTATAGTACAAAATATACATTTAATATCAAAATAGTGGGATATATTTTTTTAGTTGAGGACACTTGGTCACATTGCATTGTTTCAGGATAAGGTGAAATATCTTCAATAAATGGAAAAAAGCATGTATGTCATATATTATAATACTTTCTATACTCTTAATATGTAGTCTCGTATAAATTTGTAGTGACATGATTTTAAGTATAAGAACAAGAAGCTTGCAACAATTTTCAGAGAAAATAGAAAACTAAAACTATTTTAAAATGATTATTCGAAATAAAACATACGCAAACATTCACTGTATTTGCCATCTAGTGGAATAACTGTAAAATTAAGTCAGTAAAAAAGGTACATTAAGTTTAATTAAATTAAGTAAATCATCTTGTATACTAAAATTAAGGTTCTAAAATTTTCATTTCAAAATGAAAATCGACAGGGGCAACAGTACCTATACTAAAATACACTCTGTATAGATAATTATGTCAATGTTAATAATACTGGATAGAGAATTGAATATTCTTTCAAATGAGCTAGCACACGCCCCTCTTCCCTATTTAAAAATAAGGGGTGGGGGAAATGGAAGGGAGGGGGTTGACAAATGACAGATATGTATGTACCGTAAAAACTGTGTTCCCCTTAGATCAAAAGTCGGGCTTTTATATTTATATTTTAAGTTCAATATAAAGGGTACCCCCCGTTAAGATAGGCAAAATGCCCTCACTCCCAGAATTCAATTTTATTAATTTTTTTTACTTTCTATGCAACTAAAAAATAAGATAACGCGGATTTTTAGCTCGCCACCCCCCTTACCCCTCCCCCCACAGCCAAAAACGTAGATTTTTAGAATTAATTTTTTTTAGTTGGGTTGCAATTGATTTAAAAATTTCAAAAAATTCACACGTGTAGCTGAGGCTTTCACAAAACATGTCCATTTTTTATGGACCCATGGGTCGAGTGTACATAACCTCAATTTTTTTTTTAACTTTTTTAAAACCTATAACTTTTTTTCGGAGAGAGCTACAGGTCCAATTTTTTTTGCATTTTGTGTATTTTATTAAAAGCTATGTATCTGATTTTTTTCAGATTTTTCTGTCAGGTGCGTCATCTTGAAAAATCAAGAAAACTGTTTTTTAGGGGGTTTTTGGGGATTTTCTCCATTTTATAGACTGCAACATAGATCAACTCAAGGTTTTATTAATAGATTATGTATAATTTAAAATAACTGAGTATATTAGGATATTCAAAAGTTGGGCGAAACACTTTTAAACCCCCCAAAATCCATGTTTTTTTAAAGTTTTGTAAGGATTTTTGCGGGTCTAATTATATTTTTTGTGGTCGATACAGCCTGAATATTTTTTTAATTTTTATTACGTTCTATATGATTTTAAAAAATAGGAGTCACTGTAATTTTAGCCCACTTCCCCTATTCCCCCTCCCCCACAGCCAAAAATATCAATTTTTCGATTTTATTTTTTTTTAAGTTGGTTTGCAATTACAAATGTTATTCTGAAGCTATTTCTTTGTGGCATTTTTGTAATTAACTATTCTAAATGGTCATTTTTTTTAGTTAAATTGTGTAAATTTAATAAGTAATAATTATTAAATTATAATTTACAAAAAATTCACACGCACAAGCTGAGGCTTTTACAGATCATCTATTTTTATGGACCCGAAGGTCGAGTGTACATATTATAACCTCTTTTTTTTGTTTTTAATAGGTACGTATATTTTTTTGGTGATGGCTGCATGTCTATTTTTTGTGTTTTGTGTATTTTATCAAAAACTATATTTCTGACTTTTTCAGATTTTTCCGTAAGGTGCGCCATCTTCAAAAATCCGCAAAACTGATTTGTTCGGTGCTTTTTAGGGATTTTCTCCATTTTATATACTTCAAAATAGATTAACTCAAGGTTTTTTTTATAGGTTATGTAGGAATAATTTGAAATAACTGAGTTTTTAGGTATATTTTATATAATTTGCTATTGAATAAACTTAAAAACCACCTGCTAGTTTTCACAATCATAAACTTGCCAGGATGACACGTTCCACAATTAAAATTACGTTTTACAATTAAAACTTCCCCTGTTTCCATACCTACGTCAAAGTTTGTCCGACTAGATACCATTAACGCGGGATCCAGGCTTAATATTTTTTGAGATAAATACAGCCTGAATATTCTTTTTTTCGTTTTTTTTTACGTTTGATGTGTTTAAAAATAAGCCTTAGCTCAATTTTAGCCCTCCTCCCTCTCAACCTGCCCAATAAATCATCATTTTTTCGTTTTCATTTTTTTTTCTCAGTATATCTGTTGCTCAGTTTGTCCTCAAGTAAACTACATTTAACAAAATAATTTCAAATTTTTGCAATATTTTTGTATAAAGTAAATATGTCATTGTGATATCTTTTAGGTAGGATACAAAAAACCAAAATAAAACAGAATAATCAATTTAAGAAAAATACATTATTTTCATATATCATACTTCTTGTCGTTTTGTGAATCAAAACATTTTGTTCTTTGTTCATTAGTTTGTATTTAGTAGGTACCCTAATATTACCTTACATTATACATATTGTAATTATTCAAATATGTGCTTGTACCATCTACATAACCTATATCTCTGCTCTGCCTATTAAAATGTCATTTTGCTTCACGTTTACTGCCACGTAAAACACCATAAAAAGAATAAAGAATGTATTACCAAAGAATATATAGCTTCGTATATACCCTTAGCGTATTCGGAGAGTATATTCGTTGGTATTACACTTTACAGTTCTAAAGTCTTCATCGCTGTCTTCGTCTATTACAGGTATAACATCTGTATTGTCAAAGAGTTTTGTAAGATATTCTGCTGGCTTGATGATTTTTGTAAAATATCTTCCATGCGATAAATATCATATTATGGCAGCTACATGCGAACAACAGCCTATGGTTATGTTGCCGTTTCCGCAACTCACATCTACAACAGTATCTATCGTTTAATGTTTTCCAAACCATCTTCGTTTGGCTCATATTGCAAATAGTCCATGCTGTATGCTTGTCCCCATTAGGTAAATTATTCCGATTCATTTTTTTGCACAAACTTGCTCAAAAACAGGTCCTTATAACAAATCCACAAGGTGAAAGGCAGTACCGCGGTCGGAAAATTGTTTAAACAATTTTTTAAACGAATTCAAAAAATCAATTTTTTCACTTAGGACAAATTTGTTTTAGATTCTCTGGATCAACCTGAGCAAAAAAGGCCTCTTGTGATTTTTCTATAAAATTAACTGTTGTCGAGTTACATGCAATTTAAAATTTGAAAAACGCGAAAATAGCCATTTTCAAGGCTTTAACTCGATTAAAAATTATTATTATGAAAGTCATAAAGTGACCAACTCAAAGTTTATATGTATTCGTTATAAAAGGTTATATGTATTGTACACTCGACCTACGGATCTAAAAAAATAGATATGTTTTTTAGAAGCCTCATAAAATTTTTAAATTAATTGCAACTTTACTAAACAAAAAAAAAATAGAAAAATTGACGTTTTTGTGGGGGCAGGGGAGGAGGTGGTGGGCTAAAAATGCGATTAGTCTTATTTTTTAATCACATATAACGTAAAAAAATGAAAAAAAATATTCAGGCTGTATCGATCTCAAAAAATATCATTAAGCCCGCAAAAACCCTTACATAACTTAAAAAAACATGGTTTTTGGGGGGGTTTAAAGGTGGTTTGCCCAATTTTTGATAATCCTAAAATAGTTATTTCAAATTATACATAATCTATTAAAAAAACCTTCAGTTGATCTATGTTGCAGTCTATAAAATGGAGAAAATCCCTAAAAACCCCCTAAAAATACAGTTTTCTTGATTTTTCAAGATGGCGCACCTAACGGAAAAATCTGAAAAAAATCAGAGAGATAGACTTTGATAAAATACACAAAATGCAAAAAAACTGGACCTGTAGCCCCCTCCAAAAAAAAGTTATAGGTTTTAAAAAAGTTAAAAAAAAATTTGAGGTTATGTACACTCGACCTACGGGTCCATAAAAAATAGACATGTTTTGTAAAAGCCTCAGCTACATGTGTGAATTTTTTGAAATTTTTAAATCGATTGCAACCCAACTAAAAAAAATTAAATCTAAAAATCTACGTTTTTGGCTGTGGGGGGAGGGGTAAGGGGGGTGGCGAGCTAAAAATCCGCGTTATCTCATTTTTTAGTTGCATAGAACGTAAAAAAAATTATAAAATTGAATTCTGGGAGTGAGGGCATTTTGCCTATCTTAACGGGGGGTACCCTTTCACATAACTGAACTATCACTGTGTCCTCCATTTTGATTATTATTGTTCTCAACTAACGCTATTTTCAAAATTCTTGCTTTCCTATCCATCTTTAACGTAAATTATTAAAAAATATAAAACTATTTCTTTATTAACGCTAGTCTCCGATAAGGCTACCGTGATTTAATGCTGAGGTACTAAAATGTTATAAAATTAACAAACAGTACGAGCAAGAACAAAGAGTCCACATCTTCTTATAACTACAAGTGACTGAAACATCGAAACAATAATAATTCTTACTGTGTTATACAGAAAAAGGCAGTAGAAACGATTAATCTCATATTTATCGACAACACTGTATGGTCCTCACTTGATGAGCTGTAAGGAAATATACACGTAAAGTTGTCCTCACTTTGTGCGCATAACGAAAAAGTATATACAGTCTCACTTTAATAGCTGCGTATAATGGCCTCACTTGGGTGGCAATATACTTGAACAATACGGGGCACATATACGTAATTTTTTTTGTGTATACTCGTCATTTTTTAATTGCTATTTACTTGTCAAGGTCACTATGAAGAGTTGAAACGATTATGTCTACGTTTTCTACCGGTCCTCACTAAGTGCGCGTAATGTCAGGACCTCACTTTGATATCTGTGCATAAATATATATATATATATATATATATATATATATATATATATATATATATATATATATATATATATATATATTATGTATATATATATATATATATATATTTATTTTTAGCATCTCATGACGTCCCCCCATGTTAAACTGTAGTCTCCCGTGGCGTCCAGGTTTTCGTGGACTCCGATATACGGTTGCCACGAGGATTTTCTCTAAAATTTATCGCAGGTGAAAGGTACTACTTCCTACAATGCCTGAACAAAATATTGGCCGGATGTCCTCAGACACGTTATCTGTATAATAATATACACATTACTTGGGGCAGTTGCCGTCAGGCGCGCCACGTTTGCTTGCTGTATATCTAAAATCACTTTAACGGTTTTGATGACGTCCAAATATATATTTATTCATTTTAAGGTTGTCGCGGAATCCGTATATTTCAGTTTATGTCCTCATGGCTTCTACTACGCTGTTGCCACCTCAAATGTTGGTATTTAGACTTCGGATATTTTTATAAATAATTATTGTAGTATTTTAAAACAATTATTGTTGTGACAGATTAATGATATTCTCTTTGTATAATTAACAGTGTATTTTTACTGCAAAAATAAAAACAATTAAAAAGTATGTTCATTAAACTTGATGAATTTATCATAACCAGTTGCCGAAACTGGTGGTCTAATTGCTCAATTGTAACATATTATAGAAGTGTTAGATTTTATTCTTAATTCTTTATTAGAAGATCCAGATTTAGAAATTAGAACCACAAATACATTTAAAGAATATAAATATCTCGAATCTATATTATCTAAAGAAGCCAAAAGAGACATCGAAAACAGAACACAGCAGGGCAAAATAGCGGTAAACATTCTAAGCTCTCTACTATGGTCTAAAGAGATAAGACAAAAAACGACAATCTATCGTACCTTGGTAGAGCCTCCTATTATGACTTATGGAGCAGAAGTTTGGCAGATCACAAAAAAAGATAAAAAGAGAATACAAGTAGGTAGTAGAAATAGATTATCTAAGGGGAGCGTGTGGTATATAAAAGATAGCATCAGGAAGGAGGACAAAAACTGTATATTCCAGTGTAGATAGAATTGAGACGAGACAACTAGTGTGGTATGGTCACGTCAAACGAATGAATGAAGATAGATGGCCAAAGAAAGCTTTAAATTACATACCACAACAAAGAAGAAGAAGGGGAAGGTCTTCAGTTACCTGGGAAGAAAATGTACAGCACATCATGAGAGATAAAGCCATCAAAGAAGACGAATGGATGGACAGAAAAAGATAGCGGTCGAAATGCGAGAAGTAGCAGAGGCTATAGGAACCTCGCTTATAGATATACAGGGTGTTTGGTAAAGAATGGGCCATAGCTTAACCTTAGGTTCCTGAGGTTAAAATAGGCCGATTTAAGCTAACTTACCTTAGTACAAAGTTTATAATAACCCAGATACAGGGTGTCAAAGTTAAACTTTTTTTTTATTTATTATTGAATATTTCCTGACAGGTATGAGATAACAATATGAAATTCGGTATGTGGGGGTTTTTTGGGTTGAGAAAACCAAATTCCCTACCAGAAATTATGTATTGTTCAGAGGGCGCCACATACGCCTTTCAGCACTAATTTATTACGTTCAATTTTTTTTATCCCTCACTCTGAATAATTTTGACATTAAAATTTTTATTCTCCTATTAGTTTTACTTAAAAAAAGGTATACTTTTTTCATCTCCCTAAACTCGACCGTTTTCGAGATAAACGCATTTTAAATCTTCGATACACCATCATTTTTAGCATAATATCATTGTAGTTCCACCCGAAAAATAACTTAAAACCATAATAATTGTGTCAGTTCTCAAATTTATGTCATTGCATCGCAAATTCCACTTGAAGAAATTTGCGATACATTTTTGGATAATTTTATGGTTTTAAGTTATTTTTCGGGTGTAACTACAGGATATTATGCTAAAAATGATGGTGTATCGCAGATTTAAAATGCGTTTATCTCGAAAACGGTTGAGTTTAGGGAGATGAAAGAACTAATAAAAATTTTAATGTCAAAATTATACAGAGTGAGGGATAAAAAAATTGAACGTAATAAATGAGTGCTGAAAGGCGTATGTGGCGCCCTCTGGGGAATACATAATTTTTGGTAGGGAATTTAGTTTTCTCGGCCCAAAAAACCCCCACGTACCAAATTTCATGTTGTTATCTCATACCTGTCAGGATATATTCAATAATAAATAAAAAAAAGTTTAATTTTGACACCCTGTATCTCGGTTATTATAAACATTGTACTAAGGTAAGTTAGCTTAAATCGGGCTATTTTAACCTCAGGAACCTGAGGTTAAGGTATGGCCCATTCTTTACCAAACACCCTGTATAGATAGAATTCTTTATTACAATATTTTTAATAATATAATTTTTCTATTCTCATACTATAATATATAAATTATAATGTCACCACCTGTATCATAGATAGAATCAGATAGATCATTAGATAGAACTAAAAAAGCAGGACGAACTTCTCCAGGAAGTAGGTACATAAAATAATGCCCTCTATTCGTAACGGAACATCACAAGAGATATGGGAGACTTTTAAACAACACCAACTGATCATCCAAAGATAAATAATCCTGTGAAACGGAAACACTGGATAACAGATGAAACCTTTCAAATCATTGAGAATAGAAGAAATCTTTGTCAAAGTGGTATGCATAGTGAAAGGGAAAAAGCTAGTTTAAGAAACCTCAATAAAAAAGTAAAGCGAAGATGCAAGGCAGATAAAAACTGTAGTAACAAAGTATATGCAAAGAAATTGAGAGACATGATCAGAATAATCAGCCGAGAGATATATTTAGAAAAATACGCTACTTAACAAGATACTTCAAAGCCCGAACTTGGGCCATAGAAGACAACACTGGAACACTGAGAACAATCAGAGAAGATATAGCAGAGACATGGAGATCGTATTGCAGGGACCTATATAAAGATGATTAACCCCAAAAACCTATTAACCAAATCTTTGATGAGGAAGAAGAAGAACCTGATATACTTGAAAATAAAGTAAGACTAGCGATCATTAAGCTCAAATATAATAAAGCACCAGGTCCAGATATGATAACAGCAGAAATACTCAAAGCCACAGAAGAAACTGGCGTAAAATTACTTCATCTACTCTGTAACCAAATATGGCATTCTAAACAATGGCCTGAAAACTGGACAAAATCTACAATAACAACAATTCATAAAAAAGGCAGCTTCCATAAATGCGACAATTATAGAACTATTTCTCTTATATCACATGCCAGTAAAATAATACTACATAAATATAATCAATGAGAGACTAAAAACATTCCTTCAAAGAGAAATTCCACAAGAGCAAACAGGATTTACCAAAGGTAGAGGTAATCGAGAACACCTGTTGAATATAAGATAGATAATCGAAAAATCTAGGGAATTCAATATTCCACTGTACATATGCTTTATAGATTATCGTTAGGCGTTCGACAGGGTCAAGTGGAGACACTTATTATACTAAAAGAAGTAGGCGTACCCCAACACCCTTTTTCGCTTATAACTGAACTATACGAACACACAAAGAAGATACAATGTGGAAGCTCTTAAACAAGAAAAAACAAGAATCGAATTCACAAAAAGACTGAAATTAAACCGAACAGCACTGTCCCAACATGAGGAAACAGTGGAAGAAATATGGAAGAACTTCAAGGACATTATGCAAAAACTGCAAACGAAATTATAGGGATGAAAAAAAAAGAGAAAAGAAATGGATAACCGGAGACACATTGTACTCCAGGGAAATAAGGCAAAAATATACGTTCGGAACACTTGACCGGCCAGGTTGCAAATGAATTTTTTGGATACTATATACCTATTACATTATAAATACAAAAATGTCCGTTACAGTTCGCACGATAATTTTAGTTATTAACAAATAAGGGTCAAAAATGTCAGTTTTTGAATTTTGGTACGATTATTTGTTGCTTCGGAAGTTACAAAATAAAACTTAAATTTTGAAAATAAAAAATTTGCCATAACTTTTGCAAAAATAAACTTAAGACTGATATTACATGAAAAATTGGGTAAAACAGTCCATCTCCAGTCCAGATAATACACAAAAAATTTCAAGTCGATTCGTCAATTAGTTTACATTTTATTCAATTTGTTTATAAAAAAAGCTTTGCTTTGCAATGATGAAGCATGCTTTCTTCATCAAATAATAATGATATAGCAATTTTGTGGAAACAGCATGAAAAAAAGAATACTTATGTTTTCAAAGTTTTTAAAAAAAAATAATAAAAGGTCATTTTTATCATTCCGAAAATATTTTAGTAAAGTAGAGTCATTTTTGGCTTATAAAAACAATTTGAATAACTTTGTTAGTAATGACTGCAAACTAAATTAATCGACTTAGGGATGGGAAAAACCTACTGGTTATAACCTAAAACCGGTTTTTTTAATTCGAAACAATCAGTTTTACCGGTTTTTTTTGTCCCGGTTATAACAGGTTTTTTCTTTTTAACGTAATAACCGGCGAAAACCGAACAAGTTACCTGTGGAAAAAAATTTGTTTAGAGAAAAATGAAGAAATTTCTATCTATCTTCGATCTCAATCATATGTATTATAAATAATATGCGAAGTAATAAGTAATTAACCCAAACAACCATAATTCAACTTTTTTTTACTAATAGAGAACTGGACGAAATTGTCACATCAGCTTTTATGAAACAATTTTGGGAATAGTTATTTAGTTTTAGATGATAATATATTTACATAAAAAAGTAAGTGATCTGCTTGAAATCGATATTCCAACCATCATCTAAAAAATTGTTTATACTTGAATACTTGAGACTTGAGACTCTTGTATGAAATATGAATACCGAAATACGATTAGGAATCTCCAATATGTAATTTTTAAATATTAGGAAATAAAAGGTAGCTATTATACAAACGTATTAAAAAATATTACCTACTGAAATTTTTTGATGGCAATAGAGAAGTAAATAATGAATTGGTTTATCGAATTTATTTTTAAGTAAAATATAAGTCATTTGGATATTTTTCTAAACTTGATAGATCCAAGGGACATTTCGGGTAGATCGGTACGATCATCATTTTTGAGAATATCCCAATTATTCACAACGCAATATACGCCGAAGCCGTCTACAACTAGCGACGAATCAGAGATTGGGGTACTTTCGCCCATTTTTAGGGTAATTTGAAAGCCCCTGGGAAAATTTTTATAGGTTGAATTGGTTGGGGAATTTTTCGGGAGGAAAATTGAGCAAAATAAAGTGCAATATAAATGTAACATTATAACCTATTGAGTATTTGCTTTTGATTAAAAAAACGAAAACCGGTTTTTGGAACAACCGGTTATTTGACCGGCTATAACCGCCAGGTTAAACCGTAAGTAAAAAAAACGGTATAACCGAAACCCGGTTTTTTGTTCAACAACCGCCATGCACCATCCCTAGACTTTAGGATTTAAAAAGCTGGTACTTTTACATTATTATTGTATTATCGGTTTATAACCTTCTCCGTCTTCCGATACCCGTTCGCCATTCCTCTCTGTCCGCACATTGATCTACTTGCAGACCTCTTTCATCCATGGCTTTGTTTATTCCTGCCTGCCAAATTTTCCGCGGTCTACCTCGTCTTCTTCTACCTTGCGGTTTCTAGTTTTGCACTTGTTTTGTGATTTTGTCTTCATGCATTATTTGTACGTGACCAAACCATCGTAGTTGTATTTCGTTGATTTCGTCATTTATTGTATGTGTGACCTTCATTATTTCTCGTATCCGTTCATTGGTGACATGTTCTCTTCTTGGACTTCCTGCAGCTCTTCTCCAGAAATCCATTTCAGTGACATCTAACATTTGTTTTGATTTTTCCTTCATATGCCATACTTCGCAGCTGTATGTTATAATGCTTTTCACTACGGCGTTATAGATTTTTTCTTGTTTTGGTTGTTTATCTGCTTGTCCCAGAGTACTGAGTTTAGGAGCTTTCCTGCCCTGAATAATTCGTTCTTTAATGGCTCCGTCCAGTGTTCCATCATTCGTGATTTTCATACCCAGGTATTTATATTGGTTACATTTACTGATTGTTTCTCCTCCTTCTATAGTCGAGAAAATTAAGCATTTTGGCTCGCAATTTTTTCGTCCAGCATGGATTTACTTAAAATTTTCACAGAAGGTAGGGAATGGTCCAAGGATAATTTTCTATATCATGCCGCTGTACGTTAAAAGCTTGGAGTGGTTGCCAGCCCATCTCGGAGACGGGAATTTTTTATTATATTTTAACCATGTAAATCGATGTAAAAATGAATTCTAAGAAAAAAATGTTTTTTACATTTTCTTCGTAAAACTAGTATTTTTCGATTTATTCGCGCTTGAAAGTAACAGTTTTTCGACGAAAAAATCGACTTTTTTAGATGGTTTTTTGAGAATACCTCGAAAAATATGCATTTAATCAAAAAACTGTGGATATCAAAAATGCATCTTTTAGTAACACAAATTAAATTAAACTTAAATAATCTTTTAAGTATACTGTTAGACCTTTCAAAAAATAATAATATGAAGCTCCTAGCATGAAAATTAAGCGACTCATGATCAAAAAAAGGTCGGTACCTGCTATTCTCTATGAAAAAATCAGTGAAAACAACCCCCTAGCTACCCTACTGATTAAAAATTGGTCTTCACCTTTCTGTAATTCCCTTTATATTCGTATTATCAATACACCCAAGAAGTTCGACCTATTTAAAAGGCCTAATTTTAGAAAAATTGGCCTATTTGTCACGTTTTACTTCAAAATATCTCCGAAAATACTGGAGATACGAAAAAAATTATAGACTACTAAATTGTCGCTTATTATTTAATAAGTAAAATTCTCTTGTGCATAGATTTTCATTACAGTGAACAGTTAGAGAGATACTATAGCTATTTAAAACCTCTATTTACGAGCAAACACCCCCTTATTCGCGTCTTTTAAACTCACCCCAATTAAAAACTAAGGGATCTTACAGAATTTAGTTTTCACGGTCTTAGAACTCTTCAAAAATCCTACAGAATTATTTTTGAAAAAACTTTTTATCGTCAAAAATAAAGGAGCCATGTTTAGAAAACGATTATTTTTTTAAATATCGAATAGTCCGCTTATGGATAATTTTCAATATATGTATAATACCACAGAACCGGTTGATATACTGGAAGATGACTAAAAAACTATTTGTATTTGTACATATTTGTAAATTCGTATTTTTGTGTAAATAAATGTTTTTGTAATTCTTTAATTCTACTTTTTTTCTGTATAGATCTATTAAATTATCTACTTATAAAAATTTTGATGTTATTAAGGGTGGTTTTTAAGGGTTGAAATATGATATTTTATCCTAAAGTATAAAACAATCATTATTGAACCAATCAAACCAAATTTTACCCATATTAAAATTTACAATGTTTTTATATAATTTTTGTCAATAGGGGGTAGGTTACACCCCTAAAATAATCAACGCCCTTAAGCATGATATAGAATATGAAGTACAGGGTGATGTGATTATAACCCCAAATTTTTATGTAAATCGATGCAAGCTGAAATGATTCTTTTAGAATAAGTAAATTTTTAATATATAGCTCCAGCAAGGGTGGTTTTAAGGGTTGAAATATTATGATAGTATATCTTAAAGCATAAAACAATCATTATTTACCTAATAAAAACCAAATGTTGACAATATTAAAGTTAAAAATGTTGTTTTATAATTTTTTACATTTAGGGGTACCTAGTTTTCAATTTTCACATTTCTATGTTTATATTTGTATTCTCCATTGCCTCCCATAACTTTACCGAAGGTACACTGTCGTATGCCTTTTTCAGATCAATATAATATACGAAATGAATCTCTTGGTAATCGCTGTTTTCTTTTCCATGACTTGTGCGATTGCAAAAAGATGATCAATTGTAGATCTTCCGGCTCTGAATCCTGCTTGCTCTTCTGCTTCCATTTTCTTGTATTCGTCTTCTAGTCGGGTTTTTAAGATCCTTTCGTATATTTTGCTGATTGTTGGTGTACAGGAAATACCCATGTATTTATCACATTGTTTTCGATGTGTACTTTTACACAAATGTTAAAAAAACTTTCACCTTGGCTAATTACGGTCAAAGTTAGCCACTTTTTTTTATTTAATGCACAGCTAGTTTGTTCATAACAATTAAGAAAGCTAACTAGCGCTATTTTGAAGTTCAAGGTATGTATATAGTTTATATGTAAAAGTTTGAGTAAACTTGAACAGAGTGGTTAATATATCTTTAAAAATAACGCCCTAACGAAATCGACTCGTGGTCGGTGGAGGGGAATTATTAAAATCTGTGCATTCAAAAAATGAAATTTATTTTTCAAAGATATGTTGCTCTTAATATCTCCAGAGATAGTTGATGGATTTTGATCATTTTTTTTATTTATATATACTTCTTGTAGTCTTGTAGAGTATGTTATGTACACATATACCTACCTAACAATACAAAATGTTATGGGGCCGATAATTATGATTCTAAGACCTTCCAGTATACATATATAATTTCATAAAAATCGTTCAAGTGGTATCGGAGGATTATGAATAGAATAGAATAGAAATATGCTTTATTGTTACTGAAAATTTTTACAATTTTATGGACAAAGCTTACATACTACAGTCAAAAGAAAAACATAATATAAATAACAAATAACAACTACAATAAACTAAAATTAGATAAATCGTCAATAATGTACAGTATAAGATATAAAAGCCAAGACAAAAACAATTTATTGCACAATATATATAAATTGCAAATTGAACATACAACAAATAAAATAAAATAGGTACAACATAAGGAACTGACAAGTTTATGCTACTGCGTATGGAACCCAATTTTCTTAGTTATTCATTAAGAAATTCTTCTATTGAATAATATGGTCTTTTGGATAGATAGGCTTTTGTCATTTTACGGAACTTAGGGAAAGATGGTGCAGATTTAAGTTGTAACGGAAGATGATTGTACAGTTTCTTTGCGGAATATAATATAGATTTCTTTACTAACTCAGTGGATGGAATCGGTAAATAAATATCAAAGATTGAATTTCTGGTGGTGTAAAGATGATTGGGCCTTGATGGAAAGACATGAAGGTGTTTACGAATTAAACAAACCGTTTCTAGAATATATAAAGATGGAAGTGTTAAAATTTCGCGATCTCTGAAGTAACTTCTGCAATGTGTAGATCTTCTGAGGCCAAACAAATATCTTATTGCTCTTTTTTGCAATCGAAAAATGACATCAAATTGAGCAGCTGTACTAGAACCCCAAAAAGGAAGACCATATCGAAGATGAGACTCGAACAACGAAAAATATGTTATTTTAGAAGATGCTAAATTGAGTTCCCTTGAGACAGATCGTATTGCATAGCAAGCTGAGGCGAGTTTCCTACTTAACGAATCGATATGAAGGGACCATTTGAGGTTGCTGTCTAAAAAAATACCAAGAAATTTTACAGAATCAACGGTACTGATCTGGCTGTTATTAAGAGGCAAAGGTTGAAGAGCTCCTTTATAGGATCATGCTACTGTTTTATTTACGTTAAAAGAGAGTAAATTAGAGTCAGACCAGGTCTTTATCGTCAGTAGATCCGAAGTTATAGTTTCATGAAGAGATGCAATAGTTGAGTTGCTCCAAGTGATACTGGTATCATCAGCAAAAAGAAAAATTTTCCCATTGATTTTTAAATTAGTGATGTCATTTATAAAGATAAGGAACAGTATAGGACCCAATACTGAACCTTGTGGTTCTACACATACGATGTTTTTGAGACTAGAGTCAGTATCATTTGCTCTAACTAGTTGTTTCCGATTATTCAAGTAGGATTGGAACCAATTCAAAGAAATACCTCGAATTCCATAGAAATTTAGTTTTGTAATCAAGATGTCGTGATTTACACAATCAAAAGCTTTGGCATAGTCGCAGAAAACAGTGGCAGTATAAAGATTATTGTTTAGTGCTTGGTAAACCTCATGTAGTACAGAAAACATGGCATCAGTGGTACATTTATTTGTTAAAAAGCCGAACTTATTTTGTGATAAAATGTTGTTATCAACGATAAAGGATATAAGTCGAGTTTTAATGAGTCTCTCAATAATTTTGGAGAGTACCGGTAGTAAGGCAATAGGTCTATAGTTGCAGGCATCAGATTTTTCGCCACCCTTATGAAGAGGAATAATAATGGCTGTCTTTAGGCACTCTGGAAATTGACCTTTTTCGAAGGAATCATTAATTAGTGGGAGGAGGATTTCCAACACATTTTCTGTGAGATTAGAGAAAAATTTTATAGATAGTACATCAGTACTACAGGATGATTTGCTTTTGATACTATTGATTGTTTGGATCAGTTCAGAGTTATCGACTGGTCGTAAAAAGAATGAATTCGAGACCTGTCTTGAATTAGAAAGATAGGAAATGGGATCTTGTTGCGGCAAAATTGTTGATGTTATATTTTTACTCACATTAACGAAGTAGTCGTTTAGACTTTCAGGATAGACCAAGTTTCTTTTGCACTTTTGCAACACTTTTAGAGCTTCCCAGACGATTTTGATAATAGTCTTTTTTAGCTGACCTGACAAGTTTTAGATATGTTGTCCTGTACTTCATGATATATTCAGTGACAGCAACATTGGTAGTAAATTTCTTGATGTATAGTAGTGAACGCATATTCTTAGCTGATATGCGAATACCTTTCGTAACCCAAGGTTTCCGATGTTTTGGCTTAATAGGAATTAAAGGAAATGCCTTATTGAAGATGTGGAGAAGCTTATCTAGAAAAACACTGAAATTATAGTCCACGTCTATAGAAGGAAATTGCCACTCAGAAGTTAAGCATAAATTTTGGAATTTACGAAAATTCTGGGCGGAAAAAATCCTACCTAAACGTCGGGTTTTTGAGGAGGGTTTGCTGAAGATGTTAAACTTCGTATACACTGCTTCATGATCAGATAGTCCCGCATTAATAACTGTAGAGCAGACATCAAGGGGTGAGAAATCTGAGACAATATAAATATAATCGATTATGGTAGATGTAGTTTTTGTAATCCTTGTAGGAGAATTAACGTGCATTGAGAGACCATATGATTCAAATATGTTTGCCAGGGACACTTGGGTAGCACTAGCAGCAGCATAATTAATGTTAAAATCACCGCATAAGAATTTTTCTGCTTTTATGAGGCAGGTCATCTAACAAATTTAGCAGGTTCTGAAAAAATAGTTCCACGGTAGAATCAGGTGATCTATAAATGCAAATAATGTAAAGATTAAGATTTTTATTATAAACTAAGGAAAACTCAAAGAAGGATTCACTTAACAAAAAGTCATATTTTGTTACCAGAGAAAAATCATTATTTCTAGAGAGAATCAGGGTGCCTCCATGAGCCGAACTTGGACGATCATACCTGGCAATTGTGGTATATTTTTCTACAAAAAAGGCTCGTTAACTTCAAGCCAGAGAGAGAAGAGATGGAGAGAAGTCAGAGAGCGAGACACAGAGAGCAATGGAAAATACTTGTATAGCAAATTTCGAAAGAATAAAACAGAAAAGGATGCGCTAATCCTGCGAATCAGTCATCTTTGATTTTTGGCTAAGAAACGCAAGACCGCCCAATACTTCATAATAAGGGAAGGTATTACAGGGAGAGAAAGAGAGGGAGAGAGAGAAAGAGAGAGAGAGAAACAATACCGATTATTTATCAAAATAAAATTTAAGAATAAACCAAACCTAACCTATCGAAAGGCTCATCAAACAATTATTAACTAAAAAAAAACATTTGTCAAGGGTATATAGTGGTATTGTTAGGTATATTACATTATAACTTATTCCATCGAAATCTTCCGAAATCCATAATCTTCTTCCATCAAAATAAAATAGAAAATTTTAAAGTCTAGAAAATACATTATTCATAACTACACCCAAGAAATAAGTTTTTCTAACCTGATTTAAGAGTATAAAAACGGAAACAAAGAATTTACAGCAAATCCTTATCGTATATTCGAGCAAACCACATAGTTGGCAAAAGTTATAAATAGAATTTGTCTGGGTTCTTCAACTAAATTCTCACGTAAACACGACCAAGGTTAAATATTTGACTTGATACCATAGTACATTGTTGCCAGTATAACGGATGCCAAAGCGAGCGCTAACTGTATAGAATCATTCTTGTTAATATACACGCTGTATATTGATCGGAAGTCACGAAGAGTCAAAACTATACAGAAGCCACGAGGGACGCAAATACAATATATATATATATATATATATATATATATATATATATTGATATTTGAATATACAGTCAAGAATACCATAATCTTATATATATATATATATATATATATATATATATATATATATATATATATATATATATATATATATATATATATATATATATATATATATATATTATATATATATATATATATATATATATATATTGTATTTGCGTCCCTCGTGGCTTCTGTATAGTTTTGACTCTTCGTGACTTCCGATCAATATACAGCGTGTATATTAAGAAGAATAATTTCATACAGTTAGCGCTCGCTTTGGCATCCGTTATACTGGCAACAACGTACTTATAATATCAAGTAAAATATTTAACCTTGGTCGTGTTTAAGTGCAAATTTAGTTGTAGAACCCAGACAAATTCTATTTATAACTTTTGCTAATTAGGTGGTTTTGCTCGGATATACGATAAGGATTTGCTGTAAATTGTTTGTTTTCGTTTTTTTATACTCGTAAATCAGGTTAGAAAAACTTATTTCTTGGGTGTAGTTATGAATGATGTATTTTCTAAACATTTAGATTTTCTATTTTATTTCGATGGAAGAAGATTATGGATTTCGGAAGATTTCGATGGAATAAGTTATATTGTAATATACTTAACAATACCACTATATACCCTTGACAAATTTTTATTTTTTAAAGTTAATAATTGTTTGATGAGCCTTTCGATAAGTTAGGTTAGGTATATTATTAAATTCTATTTTGATAATAATCGGTACTGTTTCTCTCTCTCTCTCTCTCTCTCTCTCTCTCTCTCTTCCTGTAATCCCTTCCCAGCGCATCCTTATCTGTTTTATTCTTTCGAAATTTGCTATACAAGTATTTTCCATTGCTCTCTGTTTCTCGCTCTCTGTTTGACTTCTCTCCATCTCAGGCCAATTCTTTCATGATCTCTTATTACAGTTCTTTTCCAGCTATTATCAGGTCTTCCTCTTCTTCTTCTTTCGTCTGGTTGGTATTCGAGTGCTTGTTTTATTATATTATTTCGATCCTTCCTCAGAGTCCGTGTAATTCATTTCCATTTCCTATTTTTAATCGTGACTGTTATTTTCTCTTGTTTTGTTCTTCTCCGTAGATCTATGTTTTTTATTTTATCTGGCCAGTATATTTTTAGGATTTTCCTCAACGATTTATTTATAAAGGTTTTTAATTTTTTGCTAGTTGTTTCTTCCTGTCTCTTCCTGTAAATATTTTGATTTTGGTTAATTCTGATATATCGCGTGTGATCCAGATTTTCCTTAATGCATTATGAATATATAATGAGTGCATATTGTGCCTTTACTATCCTTTTTTCTACATCTGATCTACTAGCGTCTTTTTTCCATGGTTGATCCCAGATAATATGTAAAGTTATCTACCTCCTGTATTTGTCTTCCTTGTATTTTAATTTTAGTTTCTTGGTTGCTGTTTTTTAAGTTTTGTTTTTTTTTGTCTTTATCTTCAGGCCGATTACCCTGGAGTATTTTGCAAGCTTCTTTTGCTTATGGCTGCTATGTTCGGTTAGGGGAAAAATGTCATCTGGGAACTACAAATCCTCCAACTAGTCATGCAATTTCAATCTAATACCTGTTTTATTATTGCTTATTTTCTGCATGATCCAGTCCGTTATTATTAGAAATAATGTCGGGGATAGCACACATCCTTGCTTAACTCCGCTTTGTATAACTACATCTACTACCATTTTTCCCGCATGTTCTAGTCTGGCTGTATATTTCTTGTCAAATAGTCTGATTAAGTTGATGTATTTTATCGGTAGTCCATATAGTTTTAGAATCTTCCACATTTGTTCTCTGTTTATACTATCGAATGCCTTTTCAAAGTCAAAGTCAAAGTAAACATTATGTTTATATTTTTTTGCCATTCACTAGCTTGTTCCAAGATAATTATAGAGTACAGGAGATACAGCGGTACAGGTACAAGATACAGAGGTGCTGATAGAGTACAAATGTGGTCGATAGTGGAGCGTTTTGCGCGAAAGCCTTCTTGGTTGCTTCTTAGTCTTAGTTTCTTGTCTATTTCTGGCTTCAGTCTATTCAATATGATATTTGACATTATTTTGAATGTGGCACTTAGCAGTGTTATTGCTTGCCAATTCTCGCATTTATTTAAATCGCCCTTTTTTGGTATCTTAATGGTTACACCCTCGTTCCATTTCTGTGGGAGCTCCTGGTCGGCCCATATCTTGAGTTTGTGTAACATTTCTACTAATTTGTTTGCGCCCGCCTTTATTAAATTTATCGGTAGGTTGTCGCTTTCAGCGGCTTTGCCATTTTTTTAGTTGATTCAGTGTGTTTTGTATTTCTTCTTTCGTAATTTTAATTGTTCTAATGTTTATTTCCTGTATTACGTTATCTTCGTCTATATCTGGTGTTTGGAGTATATTTCCTCGCAGTGTTGTTTTCATCTTTGTATTATTTTATGTTCTGATTTAATTATATTTCCTTGTTTATCTTTGATTTGTTTATTACTGTTTAGTGTTTTCCCTGTCAAATTTCGGATGATATTGTACTGTATCTTCAGGTCGTTTTCTTGCGCAGCTTTTTCTGACATTTTTACCATATCATATACATAGTATCTTTTGTCTTTCCTGGCTTGCTTTTTAACCGCTATATTTTTTCTTTGTATTTCCTTTCTGCTGCTATTTCCTTCTTCGGTTGCTTCTTTTTGTAACATTTTTTTTTAAGTTTCTTTCTTTCTTCTCTTAGTTGCAATAGTCCAGAAAAATAAGGTTTTTGTCGGGACACTTGACCAGCCAGGTTGCAAATGGGTTTTTTGGAGTTATACCTATTACATTATAAATACAACAATGCCCGTCACAGTTCGGACGAGAATTTTAGTAATTAACAAATAAGGGTCAAATATGACAGTTTTTCGTTTAAATCGCTACAGGTAAAAATAAGGTAATTAAATATCTTATTTAGATTATTCACCTTTTAGTAGATAAGCAAAGGTTTAAAAATTTTTAAATTTTGATCCGATTATTTGTTTCTTCGGAAATTGCAAAATAAAACTAAATTTCGAAAATAAAAAAATTGTTATAACTTATAAAAAAATTGTTATAAAAATGAAATTAAGACTTTGATATTGCATGAAATGTTGAGTCAAACAGTCCATAATGCACAATAAATTTCAAGACGATTTGTCAATTAGTTTAAATTTTATTCGATTTGTTTATCACAAAGAGCTTTTTTTGCAATGTTATTGTTCAGAAAATTATAATAATACAGCAATTCTGTGGAAACCACAGGAAAGAAGAATACTTATATTTTTAACTTATTTAAAAAATCAATAAGAAGTCATTTTTAGCATTCTGAAAACATTTTACGAAAGTAGAATCGTTTTTGGCTTCTAAACAATTTTAATAACCATATTAACATATTGACTAAATCTGCGTTGGGATTTGAAAAGCTGATATTTTTACACGAATTTTCAAAAAAAAAAACTTTTCGCCTAGGTTAATTACGAGCAAAGTTAGCCACTTTTATTACTTATTTAATTCACAGTTACTTCTATGTACATAAAATTCTCCTGTAAAAGTGTTAGTTATCATATTCCTCCGAAACGGCTTGACCGATTTTTATGAAATTTTACACGTATATTCTGTAGGACTGAAAATAGGTGGTAATCTATTATTTACACCCATACGTTATAAGGGGGGTTGCCCCCTGCCACTTTTTTATTGTTTTGGAGTTAATTGTCTACCTTCATTTTATATTATGTACCATTAAAAATATATACAAACCTTAATTTTCACCTTTCTACCACCAACCCCTATTTTTTAATAGTTATCGATTTATTTACATCTATAAAATTCTCCTGTCGTAATGTTAGTTGCCATAATCCTCCGATACCGCTTGAACGATTTTTATGAAATTATATATGTATACATATACTTGTATATGTATACATAACATTTTGTATTGTTAGGTGGGTATATGTGTACATAACATACTCTACAAAACTACAGGTATATATAAATTAAAAAAATAATGATAAAAGTCCATCAACAAACTCCGGAGATATTAAGCGCAACATATCTTTGAAAAGTTAATTTCATTTTTTGAGTGCACGGATTTTAATAATTCCGCTCCACAGACCACGAGTCGATTTCGTTAGGACGTCATTTTTAAAGATATATTAACAACTCTGTTCAAGTTTACTCAAACTTTTACACATAAACTATATACATACCTTGAACTTTAAAATAGCGCTAGTTAGGTTTCTTAATTGTTATAAAGAAACTAGCTGTGAACTAAATAAAAAAAAGTGCCTAACTTTGACCGTAATTAATCAAGGTAAAAGTTTTTTTTAACATTTATGTAAAAGTACACATCGAAAACAATGTGATAACTACAGGGGTAATTTGTGTTACTAAAAGATAAATTTTTCATATCTACAGTATTTTTTGATAAAATGCATATTTTTCGAGGTATTCTCAAAAAACCCTCTAAAAAAGTCGATTTTTTCGTCGAAAAACTGTTACTTTCAAGCGCGAATAACTCGAAAAATATTAGTTTTACGAAGAAAATGTAAAAAACATTTCTTTCTTAGAATTACTTTTTACATCGATTTACATGGTTAAAATGCAATAAAAATTTCCCGTCCCCGAGATGGGGTGGCAACCACCCCAAGCTTTTAGCGTACAGCGGCATGATATAGAAAATGATCCTTGGCCTATTCCCTACGCCCTACCTTCTGTGAAAATTTCAAGTAAATCCATGCTGGACGAAAAAATTGCGAGTCAAAATGCTTCATTTCCTCGACTATAGAAGGAGGAGAAACAATCAGTAAATGTAACGAATATAAATACCTGGGTATGAATATGAAAATCACGAATGATGGAACACTAGACGGAGCCGTTAAAGAACGAAACACTCAGGGCAGGAAAGCAATTAGGCTCCTAAACTCAGTACTCTGGGACAAGCAGGTAAACAACCAAAACAAGAAAAAGATCTATAACGCCGTAGTGAAAAGCATTATAACATACAGCTGCGAAGTATGGCATATGAAGGAAAAATCAAAACGAATGTTAGAGGTCACCGAAATGGATTTCTGGAGAAGGGCTGCAGGAAGATCAAGAAGAGAACATGTCACCAATGAACGGATACGAGAAATAATGAAGGTCACACATACAATAAATGACGAAACCAACGAAATACAACTACGATGGTTTGGTCACGTATAAAGAATGCATGAAGACAGAATCCCAAAACAAGGGCAAAAATGGAAACTGCAAGATAGACGAAGATGAGGTAGACCGAGGAAAAGTTGGCAGGCAGGAATAAACAAAGCCATGGATGAAAGAGGTCTGCAAGTAGATCAATGTACGGACAGAGAGGAATGGCGAACGGGTATCGGAAGACGAAGAACGTTATAAACCGATAATATAATAATAATGTAAAAGTACCAGCTTTTTAAATCCTAAAGTCTAGGGATGGCGCTTGTTGAACAAAAAACCGGTTTTTGGTTATACCGGTTTTTTTAACTGGCGGTTATAACCGGTCAAAAAATCGGTTGTTCCAAAAACAGGTTTTCGGTTTTTTTTAATCAAAAGCAAATACTCAATAAGTTATAATGTTACATTTATATTGCACTTTAGTTTGCTCAATTTTCCTCCCGAAAAATTCCCCAACCAATTCAACCTATAAAAATTTTCCCAGGCGCTTTCAAGTTATCCTAAAAATGGGCCAGAGTACCCCAATCTCTGATTCGTCGCTCGTTGTAGACGGCTTCGGCGTATATTGCGTTGTCAATAATTGGGATATTCTCAAAAGTGATGATCCTATCGATCTATCAAAATGTCCCTTGGATCTATCAAGTTTTAAAAAATGTCCAAATGACTTATAGGTATTTTACAAAATAAATTCGATAAACCAATTCAGTATTTACTTCTCTATTGCCATCAAAAAATTTCAGTAGGTAATATTTTTTAATACGTTTGTATAATACCTACCATTTATTTCGTAAGAATTATTTATTGTTTAAAAATTACATAATGGAGATTCCTAATCGTATTTCGGTATTCACATTATACAAGAGTCTCAAGTACTCAAGTATAAACAATTTTTTAGCTGATGATGGTTGGAATATCGATTTCAAGCAGATCACATACTTTTATGTAAATATTATCATCACATGCACCATTTCACCAGTCTTTGAAACATTTATTAATCTAAATAACTATTCTCAAAATTGTTTCATAAAAGCTGATGTGACATTTTCGTCCAGTTCTCTATTAGTAAATAAAAGTTGAATTATGGTTGTTTGGGTTAATTACTTCGCATTTATTATTTATAATATTATATGATTAAGATCGAAAATATATAGAAATTTCTTCATTTTTCTCTAAATTAATTTTTTTCCACAGGCAACTTATTCGGTTTTTCAATGGTTATTACTTTAAAAAGAAAAAAACCGGTTATAACCGGGACAAAAAAACAATCGGTAAAACCGGTTGTTTCGAATTAAAAAAACTGGGTTTAGGTTATAACCGGTAGGTTTTTTCCATCCCTTAGTTGATTAATTTAGTTTGCAGTCAATACTAACAAAGTTATTCAAATTGTTTATAAGCCAAAAATGACTCTACTTTACTAAAATATTTTCGGAATGATAAAAATGAGTTTTTATTATTTTTTTAAAAACTTTGAAAACATAAGTGTTCTTCTTTCATGTAGTTTCCACAAAATTGCTGTATCATTATTATTTTATGAAGAAAAGCATGCTTTATCATTGCAAAGAAAAGGATTTTTTATTAAACAAATTGAATAAAATGTAAACTAATTGACGAATCACCTTGAAATTTTTTGTTATATCTATTATATCTATAATCGTACCAAAATTCAAAAACTGCCATTTTAAACCTTTGTTCATCTATTAAAAATGAATACTCTATCTGATATAAGATATTTAATTACTTATTTTTACCTGTAGCGACTTAAACGAAAAGACTGTAATTTTCAGGGCCGTGCCGTTCTATGATGCGGTGAGGCAGCCGCATCAGGCGGCATCACAAGGGGGCGGCATAATCAGTAAAATCTAATATCTTCTTCTTCTTCAAGTGCCGTCTCCTAATCGGAGGTTGGATATCATCATCACTATCTTTAATCTATCCACCTCTGCTCTAAAGAGTTCTATATAACTGCATCTAAACCAGTCCCTTAACCCGCCATTACACGCGCTATGAGGGAATCCCTCACCATATTTGTTTATAACCAATGAAATCGTGTAAACTAATACGATAACCTTAAGCACCCAGGAATGCCTTTAGCATGGTTCATGAGAGGGTATGAAAAAGTTATAGAATATTTCTGGCGGTCAGTGTGCTGTGTGATAGTTGAAAGAAGAGACATCCCTCGTCAAGTGAGGGAATTCCTCACTGCGCGTGCAATCACGGTGAAATCATGTTTCTGTTATCTCAAAGAAACTTTTAGGTTTTTATTTAATATTTAGGTAGGTTTAATTAAAGTATTATTGTTTGGATTAGGTTAGGAACAGTGGCACACCGAGCGGGGGGTTTAGGGGTTAAAATCCCACCCAGAGCATATAGAGATATATATAAAAGAAAGTAGGAAAATGTAACTTGTCTTTCACAAATAATACAAAAAACTTTCGGTGCCCAAGCTAACCCCCCTCCCCCCAGAGGAAAATTCTAGGTGCGCCACTGGTTAAGAATCCATTTTTAAATTTACCTATTCTAATTGGGAAATAAGCCACAATTTAACTTGAAAAATTGATTTTATTGACGTTTCGAATTCCACCTCGGACATCGTTATCAAAATACAAAATATTAATAGTTAATTACATAAATACCATAAAGAAATAGCTTCAGAACAGTTATTAATTTTAATTTGTATTTTTAGTAAAATGAATTCGCGTAAAGAACGTTAATTTTTTCAGTGGCTTGCTGAAATTGAAAATTAAGAAAACTTGCTTTTGATCTATATATATTATTTTTACTTTTGTTTTGTTAAATTAATAAAAAAAAATTGGTATACGAGACTTTCTATAATATGTGAGTACAACCCATTTTATATTTATACATGTTGACATTCATTCTTCCTCGAAATAAGTCGAACTTATGTAGGTGAGGGCGACGCTCATACGCGTGCAACCACGTCCGAATAGAAGACGCGTGTAACGGCGGGTTAAATTCTTTAACCGTGACATTCTCCTTCCAATGGACACGCGCCAACTCGTAACTCTTAATGACAAACTTTTTCAAATCAAAATGTACACCGGCCAATTCGTAACTTTTTTACTACCTGACCCTCCCAACTTGCAACTTATACAGGTGAATTCGAAACCATTGTTTAATTCTAATTCTATTTACACATAAACATTACATCTACTGGTAATGCAGCAGAGTTATGCTCCACGTAACGTAGAGCCACACCCAGAGCTTTAGTGGCATCTGCGTGTGACACTCAATATGACAGGGAAACTTCTTCCTCGCTTTCTTCATCTTCATTAGTCATTAGGGTTGCCTTGAGGTTGAACCAAGTCTACAATGTATTCATCCGTAAATTCTTCGCTCCCTTTGTCGTCAGCTTCAATCCATTCTGTAATTACACTTTCTTCTTAGTTTTCTGATCCATCTTGTATAGGGGAACGGGGAAAAATGGAGCTTATTCAAATTAGAAATCAAGCCATGGAGTTAACGACTAAGCACAAATGATGACACTGGCTCTGCATCAGTGACATCAATCTGAGATGGGTGGAAGAGGGAGAGAGACAGGCACAGCGACTCAAAATCAACGACAAAGTAAACTTTCAATTATTAGTTAGGCTAACTTTCGGATAATCCGACCTTTTCGGAATCCGAACAGGCTGTCCCCCCAATTAGTTAGGATTTGCGGGGTTTTACTGTATATAGGTACCTACTATAATATCTGCGTTCCAATCGGCTGGTAGTCTGTTCTGTTCATATTTTTTGTTGTATTAGCTGGTTTATTTCCTTATGTAATTCTCTTCCTCTGTATTTTTTTCCACTGTTATTTCATTTTCATCTGCTGCTTTTCCGTTTTCTATGTTTTTAATATTTGTTTTTGTACGTTTTCTTCTGTGAAAATTTCTGCTTCGTTGTTATCTTGTTCTTCTTCATCTGTTTCCTTCATACCGAATAGCATTTTTTCGTAATATTCTTCTCATATTCTGCTGATCTGTTTGTCTTCAAACAGGGTTTCTCTTTTTTTTTGTTTTTTAGTACTCTTGTTTTAATGCTGGACGTATTTTTTTATCTGACTTTTTTGTAAAATTGTTATATTTGATGGTTTTCTGTCTTTTTTAATGTCCTCCAGCAAAACCCGTCATTTTTCTTCTTTTTATTTGTTGAGTTTGCTGTGTTTCTCGCTATTTTTTATTCTTCCCTGTTTTGTTTTGACGGATTGGTTGTTTATCCACGTCGTTCTAGCGTAGTTTTTTAGTTTTCTGCGTTTCGCAGTCTTGATCGTACGTAAATTACACATTTGAAATTGAAAAGGATTTATAGGTTCCAAATTAGCTAAAAGACGGTGTTTCAATCCCTGTTTGTGTATTATCGCTCCAAACCCTTCTTGGCAGTAGCGCACCCAGGGGGGGGTTTTGGAGTTAAACCCCCTTTCCCCCAGGGCATATGAAAAATATATAAATAATAGCAGGAAAATGTAACTTGTCTTTCACAAAATATAGAAAAAAATTTCGACGCCCAAGCCAACCCCCTTCCCCCCAGAGAAAAATTATAGGTGCGCTACTGCTGCTTGGATGTGTCCCGTTTTTTTCAAATTTATGATATGGTCACCCTACAGTAGAAACGCTTCTTAATTCACGAGAGTATTCTACACACTTGTTCTTAATCCAGGATACAGTTTTTTGTGTCAAATTAGAATTTCATAATGGTAGATAAGTTTATTTTAATTTTCTAATCTATTTCAACAGTAGGGCCCCCGCATACTGCAGACTTTTTACCTGCCGATAGTTTAGTCGGGTTTAAAATATGTAAGAATGTAATTCGTTTGGTATGGCATGAGTGCTTTAATTTTTTTTAAGTATGTATTCTATTTGTTTTTAATTTTGTAGACTAGCAGACTTAACTACTTTATGTAATGTGAAATTTAAGACTTACTACTATATTTTAAATATTTTTCAAAATATTATTTTCTATATCCTTACATAAAAAAATACATTGAGTGTATGAAATAAGTAAGCAATGTTTTAAACATTTTTATTATTTTCCAGACACCTTTGCACCTATTAGTTGAACAAATTATATTATTAAAAATTTTGTACTTACTTTACTTAAGCCGTCCTCTTGTACCCTACGCTGTCGAGGCAAAAGTTTTGTAATAAAAAATTAAGAATTCAATTTTAACACTTCTATAATATGTTACAATTGAGCAATTAGACCAGCAGATTCGGCAACTGGTTATGATAAATTCATCAATTTTAATGAACATACTTTTTAATTTTTTATTTTTGCAGTGAAAAAAAATACATTGTTAATTATACAAAAAAATATCATTAATATATCACAACAATATTTTTTCAACATACTACAATAATCAATTATAAAAATATCCGAAGTCTAAATTCCAACATTTGAGGTGACAACAGCGCAGTGGAAGCCATGAGGACATAAACTCAAATATACGGAGACCACTACAACCGCAAACTGAATAAATATATATTTGGATGCCATCAAAACCGTTAAAGTGATTTTAGATATACAGCAAGCGAACATGGCGCGCCTGACGGCAATTGCTCCAAGTAATGTGTATATTATTATACAGATAACGTGACTGAGGACGTCCGGCCAATATTTTGTGTAAGCATTGTAGGAAGTGGTACCTTTCATTTGCGATACATTTTAGGGAAAGTCCTCGTGGCAACCGTATATCGGAGTTCACGAAGACCTGGAAGCCACGAGAGACTACGGTTTAACATGGGGGGACGTCATAAGATGCTAAAAATATATATATATATATATATATTTATATATATTTATTTTTAGCCTCTCATGACGTCCCCCCATGTTAAACTGTAGTCTCTCGTGGCGTCCTGGTCTTCGTGGACTCCGATATACGGTTGCCACGAGGATTTTCTCTAAAATATATCGCAGGTGAAAGGTACCACTTCCTACAATGCCTGAACAAAATATTGGCCGGATGTCCTCTGACACGTTATCTGTATAATAATATACACATTACTTGGAGCAGTTGCCATCAGGCGCGCCACGTTCGCTTGCTGTATATCTAAAATCACTTTAACGGTTTTGGTGACGTCCAAATATATATTTATTCAGTTTAAGGTTGTCGCGGAATCCGTATATTTCAGTTTATGTCCTCATTGCTTCTACTACGCTGTTGCCACCTCAAATGTTGGTATTTAGACTTCGGATATTTTTATAAATGATTATTGTAGTATGTTAAAACAATTATTGTTGTGACAGATTAATGATGTTCTCTTTGTATAATTAACAATGTATTTTTTATTACAAAAATAAAAAAAATTAAAAAGTATGTTCATTAAAATTGATGAATTTATCATAACCAGTTGCCGAAACTGGTGGTCTAATTGCTCAATTGTAACATATTATAGAAGTGTTAGAATTTAGTTCTTAATTCTTGATTAGAAAATCCAGATTTAGAAATTAGAACCACAAACACATTTAAAGAATATAAATATCTCGGATCTATAATATCTAAAGAAGGCAAAAGAGACATCGAAAACAGAACACAGCAGGGAAAAATAGCGGTAAACATTCTAAGCTCTCAGCTATGGTCTAAAAAGATAAGACAAAAAACGACAATCTATAGTACCTTGGTAGAGCCTATTATGACTTATGGGGCAGAAGTTTGACAGATCACGAAAAAAGATAGAAAGAGAATAGAAGTAGGTAGTAGAAATGGATTATCTAAGGAGAGCGTGTGGTATATCCAAAAAAGATCGCATCAGGAATGAAGATATTAGGAGGACAAAAACTGTATATTCCAGAGTGGATAGAATTGAAACGAGACAACTAGTGTGGTATGGTCACGTCAAACGAATGAATGAAGATAGATGACCAAAGAAAGCTTTAAATTATATACCACAACAAAGAAGAAGAAGAAGGGGAAGGCCTTGAGTTACCTGGGAAGAACATGTACAGCAAGCACATCATGAGAGATAGAGAATGAAAGAAGACGAATGGATGGACAGAAAAAGATGGCGGTCGAAATGCGAGAAGCAGCAGAGGCTATAGGAACCTCGCTTATAGATATATAGATATAATTCTTTATTACAATATTTTTAATTATATAATTTTTCTATTCTCATACTATAATAATAATATATCAATTATGATGTCACCACCTTTATCATAGATAGAATCAGATAGATCATTAGATACAACTAAGAAAGCAGGACGACCTTCTCCAGGAAGTACATAAAATAATGCCCTCTATTCGTCACGGAACATCACAAGAAATATGGGAGACTTTTAAACATTGTGTAACAACACCAATTGATCATCCAAAGATAAATAATCCTGTGCAACGGAAACACTGGATAACAGATGAAACCTTTCAAATCATTGAGAACAGAAGAAATCTTTGTCAAAGTGGTATGCATAGTGAAAGGGAAAAAGCTAGTTTAAGAAACCTCAATAAAGAAGTAAAGCGAAGATGCAAGGCAGATAAAAAACTCTACTATCAAAATATATGCAAAGAAATTGAGAGACATGATCAGAATAATCAGCCGAGAGGTCTATTTAGAAAAATACGCTACTTAACAAGATACTTCAAAGCCAGAACTTGGGCCATTGAAGACAACACTGGAACTCTGAGAACAATCAGAGAAGATATAGCAGAGACATGGAGATCGTATTGCAGGGACCTATATAAAGATGATCAACGCCAAGAACCTGTTAACCCAATCTTTGACGAGGTAGAACAAGAACCTGATATACTTGAAAATGAAGTAAGACTAGCGATCATTTAGCTCAAATATAATAAAGCACCAGGTCCAGATATGATAACAGCAGAAATACTCAAAGCCACAGAAGAAACTGGCGTAAAATTACTTCATCGACTCTGTAACCAAATATGGCATTCTAAACAATGGCCTAAAGACTGGACAAAATCTACAATAACAACGATTCATAAAAAAGGCAGCTTCCATAAATGCAACAATTATAGAACTATTTCTCTTATATCACATGCCACTAAAATTAAAATAATGCTACATATAATCAATGAGAGAATAAAAACATTTTTTCAAAGAGAAATTCCACAAAAGCAAACTGGATTTACCAAAGGTAGAGGTACTCGAGAACACCTGTTGAATATAAGACAGATAATCGAAAAATCTAGGGAATTCAATATTCCACTGTACATATGCTTTATAGATTATCGTAAAGCGTTCGACAAGGTCAAGTGGAGACACTTATGGCGAATACTAAATATTACATGCGAGTAAGGGCCAAAATAAATATGAAATTAGTCAAAGACAAAAACCGGAAAGTAAACACAAGAAGAAGATACAATGTCGAAGCTCTTAAACAAGAAAACACAAGAATCGAATTCACAAAAAGACTGAAATTAAACCGAACAGCACTGTCCCAACATGAGGAAACAGTGGAAGAAATATGGAAGAACTTCAAGGACATTATGCAAAAACTGCAAACGAAATTATAGGGATGAAAAAAAGAGAAAAGAAATGGATAACCGGAAACACATTGTACTCCAGGGAAATATATCAAATATATACGTTCGGAACACTTGACCGGCCAGGTTTCAAATGGATTTTTTGGACACTATAGGTATACCTATTACATTATAAATACAAAAATGTCCGTTACAGTTCGGACGATAATTTTAGTGATTAACAAATAGGTCTGGATCCCGCGTATGAAAAAAAAGTTGATTAATAGCAAGCTGAAAATTTGTTAATAGCTTAAGGGTGTCTAGTCGAATAAACTTTGATATGTGTGAACACTGGAACAGGGGCAGTTTTAATTGTGGAACAGGTTAAAAATTTGGAACGGTCACAGCACGAAAACGGCACATTTATTTTGTCCGACAGAACAGACTTAAACTCTTCGAACAGAGATTAAACTCTCATGCAAAAATCAGACTGCTATTTATCACCAAATGAGCGTTTTAATGAGTGGAACATGTAGAATATGTCAAATGACAGGAATTATGACAGGTAATAAATAGCAGTCTGATTTTTTCATGAGAGTTTAATCTCTGTTCGGAGAGTTTAAGTCTGTTCTGTCGGACAAAATAAATGTGCCGTTTTCGTGCTGTGACCGTTCCAAATTTTTAACCTGTTCCACAATTAAAACTTCCCCTGTTTCAGTGTTCCCATATATCAAAGTTTATTCGACTAGACACCCTTAAGCTATTAACAAATTTTCAGCTTGCTATTAATCAACTTTTTTTTCATACGCGGGATCCAGACCTAAAATAAGGGTCAAAAATGGCAGTTTTTTCGTTTAAATCGCTACAGGTAAAAATAAGTAATTAAATATCTTATATCAGATAGAGTATTCATTTTTAGTAGATGAACAAAGGTTTAAAATGGCAGTTTTTGAATTTTCGTAAGATTATTTGTTGCTTCGGTAATTGCAAAATAAAACTTAAATTTCGAAAATAAAAAATTTGCTATAACTTTTGCAAAAATAAACTTAAGACTGATATTACATGAAATATTGGGTCGAACAGTCCATGTCCAGTCCAGATAATATACAAAAAATTTCAAGGCGATTCGTCAATTAGTTTACATTTTATTCAATTTGTTTATAAAAAAAAGCCTTTTCTTTGCAATGATGAAGCATGATTTTCTTCATAAAATAATAATGATACAGCAATTTTGTGGAAACCACATGAAAACAGAATACTTATGTTTTCAAAGTTTTTAAAAAAATAATAAAAAGTCATTTTTATCATTCCGAAAATATTTTAGTAAAATAGAGTCATTTTTGGCTTATAAACAATTTGAATAACTTTGTTAGTATTGACTGCAAACTAAATTAATCGACTTAAGGATGCTAAAGACCTACCGGTTATAACCTAAAACCGGTTTTTTTAATTCGAAACAACCGGTTGTTTTTTTGTCCCGGTTATAACCGGTTTTTTCTTTTTAAAGTAATTACCGGTGAAAAACCGAAAAAGTTACCTGTGGAAAAAAAATTTATTTAGAGAAAAATGAAAAAATTTCTATCTATTTTCGATCTCAATCATATGTATTATAAATAATATGCGAAGTAATTAACCCAAACAACCATAATTCAACTTTTATTTACTAATAGAGAACTGGACGAAAGTGTCACATCAGCTTTTATGAAACAATTTTGGGAATAGTTATTTTTAGATTTAGATGATAATATATTTACATAAAAAAGTAAGTGATCTGCTTGAAATGGATATTCCAACCATCATCTAAAAAATTGTTTATACTTGAGTACTTGAGACTTGAGACTCTTGTTTGTAAGAAATTTGAATACCGAAAACCGATTAGGAACCTCCATTATGTAATTTTTAAACAATAAATAATTCTTAGGATATAAAAGGTAGGTATTATACGAACGTATTAAAAAATATTACCTACTGAAATTTTTTGATGGCAATAGAGAAGTAAATAATGAATTGGTTTATCGAATTTATTTTTAAGTAAAATATGTCATTTGGATATTTTTTTAAACCTGATAGATCCAAGGGACATTTCGGTAGATCGGTAGGATCATCACTTTTGGGAATATCCCAATTATTGACAACGCAATATACGCCGACGCCGTCTACAACGAGCGACGAATCAGAGATTGGGGTACTTTCGCTCATTTTTAGGGTAATTTGAAAGCGCCTGGGAAAATTTTTATAGGTTGAATTGGTTGGGGAATTTTTCGGGAGGAAAATTGAGCAAACTAAAGTGCAATATAAATTTAACATTATAACCTATTGAGTATTTGCTTTTGATGAAAAAAACGAAAACCGGTTTTTGGAACAACCGGGTTTTTGACCGGTTATAACCGCCAGGTTAAGCCGTAAGTAAAAAAAAAGGTATAACCGAAAACCGGTTTTTTGTTCAACAACCGCCATCCCTAGACTTTAGGATTTAAAAGGCTGGTACTTTTACATTATTATTGTATTATCGGTTTATAACGTTCTCCGTCTTCCGATACCCGTTCGCCACTCCTCTCCGTCCGCACATTGATCTACTTTCAGACCTCTTTCATCCATGACTTTTTTTATTCCTGCCTGTCAACTTTTCCTCTTTCTACCTCTTCTTCTTCTACCTTGCGGTTTCTAGTTTTGCACTTGTTTTGTGATTCTGTCTTCATGCATTCTTTGTACGTGACCAAACCATCGTAGTTGTATTTCGTTGATTTCGTCATTTATTGTATGTGTAACCTTCATTATTTCTCGTATCCGTTCATTGGTGACATGTTCTCTTCTTGATCTTCCTGCAGCTCTTCTTTAGAAGTCCATTTCGGTGACATCTAACATTCGTTTTGATTTTTCCTTCATATGCCATACTTCTCAGCTCTATGTTATAATGCTTTTCACTACGGCGTTATAGATCTTTTTCTTGTTTTGGTTGTTTATCTGCTTGTCCCAGAGTACTTAGTTTAGGAGCCTAATTGCTTTCCTGGCCTGAGTATTTCGTTCTTTAATGGCTCCGTCCAGTGTTCCATCATTCGTGATTTTTATACCCAGGTATTTATATTCGTAACATTTACTGATTGTTTCTCCTCCTTCTATAGTCGAGGTAGTGAAGCATTTTGGCTCGCAATTTTTTCGTCCAACATGGATTTACATGAAATTTTCACAGAAGGTAGGGAATAGTACAAGAATCATTTTCTATATCATGCCGCTGTACGCTAAAAACTTGGGGTGGTTGCCACCCTATCTCGGGGACGGGAATTTTTTATTGCATTTTAACCATGTAAATCGATGTAAAAAGTAATTCTAAGAAAAAATGTTTTTTAAATTTTCTTCGTAAAACTAATATTTTTCGAGTTATTCGCGCTTGAAAGTAACAGTTTTTCGACGAAAAAATTGCCTTTTTTAGAGGGTTTTTTGAGAATACCTCGAAAAATATGCATTTAATAAAAAAAAACTGTAGATATTAAAAATGTATCTTTTAGTAACACAAATTAAATTAAACTTAAATAATCTTTTTTCAAGTATACTGTCAGACCTTTCAAAAAATAATAATATGAAGCTCCTCTAGTATGACTTATGATCAAAACAGTCGGTACCTGCTATGCTCTATGAAAAAATCAGTGAAAACAACCCCCTAACTACCCTACTAATTAAAAATTAGTCTTCACCTTTCTGTCATTCCCTTTATATTCGTATTATAAATACACCCAAGAAGTTTGACCTATTTAAAAGGCCTAATTTTAGAAAAATTGGAGTTACGAATACTGGAGATACGAAAAAAATTATGGACTACTAAATTGTAGCTTATTATTTAATAAGTAAAATTCCCTTCTGCATAGATTTTCATTACAGTGAACAGTTAGCGAGATACTATAGCTATTTAAAACCTCTATTTTCGAGCAAACACCCCCTTATTCTTTTAAACCCACCCCAATTAAAACTAAGGGCTCTTACAGAATTTAGTTTTCACAGTCTTATAACTCTTTAAAAATCCTACAAAATTATTTTTGAAAAAACTTTTTATCGCAAAAAATGAAGGAGCTATGTTTAGAAAACCAATATTTTTTTGAAAAATTGGAATAGTCCACTTATGGATCATTTTCAATGTATGTATAATACCACAGAACCGGTTCGTATTCTAGAAGATGACTAAAAAACTATTTGTATTTGTATTTGTACATATTTGTATATTCGTATTTTTGTGTAAATAAATATTTTTGTAATTCTTTAATTCTACTTTTTTTTTCTGTATAGATCTATTAAATTATCTACTTATAAAAATTGTGATGTTATTAAGGGTGGTTTTTAAGGGTTGAAATATTATGATATTTTATCCTAAAGTATAAAACAATAATTATTTAACCAATCATAACCAAATTTTACCCATATTAAAATTTACAATGTTTTTATATAATTTTTGTTAATAAGGGGTAGGTTACACCCCTAAAATAATCAACGCCCTTAAGCATGATATAGAATATGAAGTACAGGGTGAGATGATCCTAATCCCAAATTTTTATGTAAATCGATGCAAGCCGAAATGATTCTTTTAGGATAAGTAAATTTTTTATATATAGCTCCAAGAAGGGTGGTTTTAAGGGTTGAAATATTACGATAGTATATCTTACAGCATAAAACAATCATTATGTAACTAATAAAAACCAAATGTTGACAATATTAAAGTTTAAAATGTTGTTTTATAATTTTTTACAATTAGGGGTAGTTTTCACTTTTCACGTTTC
This sequence comes from Diabrotica virgifera virgifera, assembly GCF_917563875.1. Taxonomy (NCBI): domain Eukaryota; kingdom Metazoa; phylum Arthropoda; class Insecta; order Coleoptera; family Chrysomelidae; genus Diabrotica; species Diabrotica virgifera. Next base: position 175,133,215 of record NC_065443.1, read on the forward strand.
TATGTTAATATTTGTATTCATCATTGCCTCCCACAACTTTACCAAAGGTACACTGTCGTATGCCTTTTTCAGATCAATATAATATACGAAATAAATCTCTTGGTTAATCGCTGTTTTCTTTTCCATGACTTGTGCGATTGCAAAAAGGTGATCAATTGTAAATCTTCCGGCTCTAAATCCTGCTTGTTCTTCTGCTTCCATTTCCTTGTATTCGTCTTCTATTCGGTTTTTTAAGATCCTTCCGTATATTTTGCTGATTGTTGGTGTAACGGAAATACCCCTGTAGTTATCACATTGTCTTCGATGTGTATTTTTACATAAATGTTAAAAAAAAATTTACCTTGGTTAATTACGGTCAAAGTTAGCCACTTTTTTTTATTTAATTCACAGCTAGTTTGTTCACAACAATTAAGAAACCTAACTATCGCTATTTTGAAGTTCAAGGTATGTATATAGTTTATGTGTAAAAAAGTGTGAGTAAACTTGAACATAGTGGTTAATATATCTTTAAAAATAACGTGGCTAACTTTGCTCGTAATTAACCTAGGCGAAAGGTTTTTTTTTGAAAATTCGTGTAAAAATATCAGCTTTTCAAATCCCAACGCAGATTTAGTCAATATGTTAATATGGTTATTCAAATTGTTTATAAGCCAAAAATGATTCTACTTTCGTAAAATGTTTTCAGAATGGTAAAAATGACTTCTTATTGATTTTTTAAATAAGTTGAAAATATAAGTATTCCTGTCAAAATTTCTTGAAGAAAAAGTCAGGACTTCCTTACTGTAAGGAAATGTCATTTCCTTACTGTAAGGAAATGATATTTCCGTACAGTTGTTAGTGTTAAATTTATAAGCGTCAAGTTTGACAATTCAACCTTAATACGTTTCCATAGTAACCCAAGTAATTTTATTAGGAATTTCAAAGCACCATTTATTTGGGAATAAAATTATCGCGTTTTTTTTAAAATCAATCAATATCTGTCGAATTTTAAACGATTTGCGGAAAAATAGTATGTTTACCTCGTAGGAAAAGCCACATTCCTGGACTCTGTGTTGCTAAGTCTCGGCTTGCGCCTCGACTTAGCAATCTTCACAGTCGTCCAGGAATGTTAAGCTTTTCCTACCCGGTAAACAATGTACTATTCTTGTGGTTTTCACAGAATTGCTGTATCATTATTATTTTATGAACAACAACATTGCAAAAAAGCTCTTTGTGATAAACAAATCGAATGAAATTTAAACTAATTGACAAATCGTCTGGAAATTTTTTGTGCATTATGTGGACTATTTGACTCAACATTTCATGCAATATCAAAGTCTTAAGTTCATTTCTGCAAAAGTTATAGCAATTTTTTATTTTCGAAACTTAGTTTTATTTTGCAATTTCCCAAGTAACAAATAATCGGATCAAAATTTAAAAACTTCCATTTAAACCTTTGCTTATCTACTAAGAGATGAATAATCTAAATAAGATATTTAATTACCTTATTTTTACCTGTAGCGATTTAAACGAAAAACTGTCATATTTGACCCTTATTTGTTAATAACTAAAATTCTCGTCCGAACTCTGACGGGCATTGTTGTATTTATAATGTAATAGTAGTAATGTTATAACTAACTAAGAGAAGAAAGAAAGAAACTTAAAGAAGAAATGTTACAAAAAGGAGCAACCGAAGAAGGAAAAGCAGTAGAAAGGAAATACAAAGAAAATATATAGCGGTTAAAAAGCGACCCAGAAAAGACAAGATACTATGTAAATCATATGGTAAAAATGTCAGAAAAAGCTGCGCAAGAAAACGACCTGAAAATACAGTACAATATCATCCGAAATTTGACAGGGCAAAAACACTAAACATTAATAAACAAATCAAAGATAAACAAGGAAATATAATTACATCATAACATAAAATAATACAAAGCTGAAAAGAACACTGCGAGGAAATATACTCCAAACATCAGATATAAACGAAGATAATGTAATACAGGAAATAAACATTAGAACAGTTGAAATTACGAAAGAAGAAATACAAAACACACTGAATCAACTAAAAAATGGCAAAGCCGCTGAAAGCTACAACCTACCGATAGATTTAATAAAGGCGAAATGGAACGAGGGTGTAACCATTAAGATACCAAAAAAGGGCGATTTAAATAAATGCTAGAATTGGCGAGCAATAACACTGCTAAGTGCCACATTCAAAATAATGTCAAATATCATATTGAATAGACTGAAGCCAGAACTAGACAAGAAACTAAGACTAAGAAACAACCAAGAAGGTTTTCGCGCAAAACGCTCCATTATCGACCACATTGGTACTCTATCTGTACCTCTGTATCTTGTACCTGTACCGCTGTATCTCTTGTACTCTACAATTATCTTGGAACAAGCTAGTGAATGGCAAAAAAATATAAACATGTTTACTTTGACTTTGAGTTTGAAAAGGTCTTCGATAGTATAAACAGAGAACAAATGTGGAAGATTCTAAAACTATATGGACTACCGATAAAATACATCAACTTAATCAGACTACTTTACAAGAAATATAGAGCCAGACTAGAACATGCGGGAAAAATGGTAGTATGTAGATATAGCTATACAAAGCGGAGTTAAACAAGGATGTGTGCTATCCCCGACATTATTTCTAATAATAACGGACTGGATCATGCAGAAAGTAAGCAATAATAAAACAGGTATTAGATGGAAATTGCATAACTAGTTGGAGGATTTGTAGTTCGCAGATGACATTTGTCCCCTAACCGAACATAGCAGCCATAAGCAAAAATAGATCGACACGCTTGCAAACTACTCCAAGGTAATGGGCCTGAAGATAAAGACAAAAAAACAAAACTTAAAAAACAGTAACCAATAAACTAAAATTAAAATAAAAGGAAGACAAATACGGGAGGTAGATAACTTTACATATCTGGGATCAATTATGGAAAAAAAGGCGCTAGTAGATCAGATGTAGAAAAAAGGATAGTAAAGGCACAATATGCACTCATTATATAATCATATAATGCATTAAGGAAAATCTGGAACACACGCGATATATCAGAATTAACCAAAATCAAAACAGCTGTTTTAAGACTATATTGTTGTATGGCGCAGAATATTAGAGAGAGGAAGAGACAACTAGCAAAAAATTACATACCTTTATAAATAAATAGTTGAGGAAAATCCTAAAAATATACTGGCCAGAAAATAAAAAACATAGATCTACGGAGAAGAACAAAACAAGAGAAAATAACAGTCACGATTAAAAGAAGGAAATGAAAATGGATTGATTGTACATACTCTGAGGAAGGATCGAAATAATATAACCAAACAAGCACTCGAATACCAACCAGACGAAAGAAGAAGAAGAGGAAGACCTGATAATAGCTGGAGAAGAACTGTAACAAGAGATCATGAAAGAATTGGCGTTGAGATGGAGAGAAGTCAAACAGAGAGCGAGAAACAGAGAGCAATGGAAAATACTTGTATAGCAAATTTCGAAAGAATAAAACAGAAAAGGATGCGCTGAGGAGAGAGAGAGAGAGAGAGAGAGAGAGAGAGAGAGAGAGAGAGAAACAATACCGATTATTTATCAAAATAAAAAAATAAAATTTAATAATAAACCTAACCTATCGAAAGGCTCATCAAACAATTACCTATTAACTTTAAAAAATAAACATTTGTCAAGGGTATATAGTGGTATTGTTAAGTATATTACATTATAACTTATTCCATCGAATCTTCCGAGATCCATAATCTTCTTCCATCGAAATAAAATAGAAAATTTAAAAGTTTAGAAAATACATTATCCATAACTACACCCAAGAAATAAGTTTTTCTAACCTGATTTAAGAGTATAAAAACGAAAACAAACAATTTACAGCAAATCGTATATCCGAGCAAAACCACCTAGTTGGCAAAAGTTATAAATAGAATTTGTCTGGGTTCTTCAACTAAATTCTCACATAAACACGACCAAGGTTAAATATTTTACTTCATACCATAAGTACATTGTTGCCAGTATAACGGATGCCAAAGCGAGCGCTAACTGTATGAAATAATTCTTGTTAATATACACGCTGTATATTGATCGGAAGTCACGAAGAGTCAAAACTATACAGAAGCCACGAGGGACGCAAATGCAATATATATATATATATATATATATATATATATATATATATATATATATATATATATATTGTATTTGCGTCCCTCGTGGCTTCTGTATAGTTTTGACTCTTCGTGACTTTCGATCAATATACAGCGTGTATATTAACAAGAATAATTTCATACAGTTAGCGCTCGCTTTGGCATCCGTTATACTGGCAACAACGTACTTATAATATCAAGTAAAATATTTAACCTTGATCGTGTTTAAGTGCAAATTTAGTTGTAGAACCCAGACAAATTCTATTTATAACTTTTGCCAATTAGGTGGTTTTGCTCGGATATACGATAAGGATTTGCTGTAAATTGTTTGTTTTCGTTTTTCTATACTCTTAAATCAGGTTAGAAAAACTTATTTCTTGGGTGTAGTTATGAATGATGTATTTTCTAAACTTTTAGATTTTCTATTTTATTTGGATGGAAGAAGATTATGGATTTCGGAAGATTTCGATGGAATAAGTTATATTGTAATATACTTAACAATACCACTATATACCCTTGACAAATTTTTATTTTTTAAAGTTAATAATTGTTTGATGAGCCTTTCGATAAGTTAGGTTAGGTATATTATTAAATTTTATTTTGATAATAATCGGTACTGTTTCTCTCTCTCTCTCTCTCTCTCTCTCTCTCTCTCTCTCTCTCTCTCTCTCTCTCTCTCTCTCTCTCTCTCTCTCTCTCTCTCTCTCTCTCTCTCTCTCTCTCTCTCTCTCTCTCTCTCTCTCTCTCTCTCTCTCTCTCTCTCTCTCTCTCTCTCTCTCTCTATATTTGCTATACAAGTATTTTCCATTGCTCTCTGTTTCTCGCTCTCTGTTTGACTTCTCTCCATCTCAGGCCAATTCTTTCATGATCTCTTATTACAGTTCTTCTCCAGCTATTATCAGGTCTTCCTCTTCTTCTTCTTTCGTCTGGTTGGTATTCGAGTGCTTGTTTGGTTATATTATTTCGATCCTTCCTCAGAGTCCGTGTAATTCATTTCCATTTCCTATTTTTAATCGTGACTGTTATTTTCTCTTGTTTTGTTCTTCTCCGTAGATCTATGTTTTTTATTTTATCTGGCCAGTATATTTTTAGGATTTTCCTTAACGATTTATTTATAAATGTTTTTAATTTTTTGCTAGTTGTTTCTTCCTGTCTCTTCCTGTAAATATTTTGATTTTGGTTAATTCTGATATATCGCGTGTGTTCAAGATTTTCCTTAATGCATTATGAATATATAATGAGTGCATATTGTGCCTTTACTATCCTTTTTTCTACATCTGATCTACTAGCGCATTTTTTCCATGGTTGATCCCAGATAATATGTAAAGTTATCTACCTCCTGTATTTGTCTTCCTTGTATTTTAATTTTAGTTTCTTGGTTGCTGTTTTTTAAGTTTTGTTTTTTTTTGTCTTTATCTTCAGGCCCATTACCCTGGAGTATTTTGCAAGCTTCTTTTGCTTATGGCTGCTATGTTCGGTTAGGGGAAAAATGTCATCTGGGAACTACAAATCCTCCAACTAGTCATGCAATTTCAATCTAATACCTGTTTTATTATTGTTTACTTTCTGCATGATCCAGTCCGTTATTATTAGAAATAATGTCGGGGATAGCACACATCCTTGCTTAACTCCGCTTTGTATAACTACATCTACTACCATTTTTCCCGCATGTTCTAGTCTGGCTGTATATTTCTTGTCAAATAGTCTGATTAAGTTGATGTATTTTATCGGTAGTCCATATAGTTTTAGAATCTTCCACATTTGTTCTCTGTTTATACTATCGAATGCCTTTTCAAAGTCAAAGTGAAAGTAAACATTATGTTTATATTTTTTTGCCATTCACTAGCTTGTTCCAAGATAATTATAGAGTACAGGAGATACAGCGGTACAGGTACAAGATACAGAGGTGCTGATAGAGTACAAATGTGGTCGATAGTGGAGCGTTTTGCGCGAAAGCCTTCTTGGTTGCTTCTTAGTCTTAGTTTCTTGTCTATTTCTGGCTTCAGGCTATTCAATATGATATTTGACATTATTTTGAATGTGGCACTTAGCAGTGTTATTGCTCGCCAATTCTCGCATTTATTTAAATCGCCCTTTTTTGGTGTCTTAATGGTTACACCCTCGTTCCATTTCTGTGGGAGCTCCTGGTCGGCCCATATCTTGAGTTTGTGTAACATTTCTACTAATTTGTTTGCGCCCGCCTTTATTAAATTTATCGGTAGGTTGTCGCTTTCAGCGGCTTTGCCATTTTTTTAGTTGATTCAGTGTGTTTTGTATTTCTTCTTTCGTAATTTCAATTGTTCTAATGTTTATTTCCTGTATTACGTTATCTTCGTCTATATCTGGTGTTTGGAGTATATTTCCTCGCAGTGTTCTTTTCATCTTTGTATTATTTTATGTTCTGATTTAATTATATTTCCTTGTTTATCTTTGATTTGTTTATTACTGTTTAGTGTTTTCCCTGTCAAATTTCGGATGATATTGTACTGTATCTTCAGGTCGTTTTCTTGCGCAGCTTTTTCTGACATTTTTACCATATCATATACATAGTATCTTTTGTCTTTCCTGGCTTGCTTTTTAACCGCTACATTTTTTTTTTGTATTTCCTTTCTACTGCTTTTTCCTTCTTCGGTTGCTTCTTTTTGTAACATTTTTTTAAGTTTCTTTCTTTCTTCTCTTAGTTGCAATAGTCCAGAAAAATAAGGTTTTTTTCGGGACACTTGACCAGCCAGGTTGCAAATGGGTTTTTTGGAGTTATACCTATTACATTATAAATACAACAATGCCCGTCACAGTTCGGACGAGAATTTTAGTAATTAACAAATAAGGGTCAAATATGACAGTTTTTCGTTTAAATCGCTACAGGTAAAAATAAGGTAATTAAATATCTTATTTAGATTATTCACCTTTTAGTAGATAAGCAAAGGTTTAAAATTTTTTAAATTTTGATCCGATTATTTGTTACTTCGGAAATTGCAAAATAAAACTAAATTTCGAAAATAAAAAAATTGTTATAACTTATAAAAAAATTGTTAAAAAATGAAATTAAGACTTTGATATTGCATGAAATGTTGAGTCAAACAGTCCATAATGCACAATAAATTTGAGGACGATTTGTCAATTAGTTTAAATTTTATTCGATTTGTTTATCACAAAGAGCTTTTTTTTGCAATGTTATTGTTCAGAAAATTATAATAATACAGCAATTCTGTGGAAACCACAGGAAAGAAGAATACTTATATTTTTAACTTATTTAAAAAATCAATAAGAAGTCATTTTTAGCATTCTGAAAACATTTTACGAAAGTAGAATCATTTTTGGCTTCTAAACAATTTTAATAACCATATTAACATATTGACTAAATCTGCGTTGGGATTTGAAAAGCTGATATTTTTACACGAATTAAAAAAAAAAACTTTTCGCCTAGGTTAATTACGAGCAAAGTTAGCCACTTTTATTACTTATTTAATTCACAGTTACTTCTATGTACATAAAATTCTCCAGTAACAGTGTTAGTTATCATATTCCTCCGAAACGGCTTGACCGATTTTTATGAAATTTTACACGTATATTCTGTAGGACTGAAAATAGGTGGTAATCTATTATTTACACCCATACGTTATAAGGGGGTTGCCCCCTGCCACTTTTTTATTGTTTTGGAGAAAATTGTCTACCTTCATTTTATATTATGTACCATTAAACATATATACAACCCTTAATTTTCACCTTTCTACCACCAACCCCTATTTTTTAATAGTTATCTATTTATTTACATCTATAAAATTCTCCTGTCGTAATGTTAGTTGCCATAATCCTCCGATACCGCTTGAACGATTTTTATGAAATTATATATGTATACATATACTTGTATATGTATTGATGTGATCTTGATTATTGATATGAGATGATATTCTTATTTGTCATTTAATTTAATCAATGCATTAATAATATTCTAATTAATTTACCAGATCACATATCAATATGTTTTCAATCTCAGGGCGAATTATAAAATTAATTACTTACTCTCGTGGCTTCTAAGTATTTCTCAATGGTTCCTAATCGGGATAGGAAAGAAAAGAGTAAAATAATACACACAATTATAATATGGGTTACAATTATAATCAAAGTATTGTTTATTTTATTTAAATGGCAATCACTGCTTAATATTTGCTAGATCTTATTATTCTTAAACATAACATTTACAAATGGGAATCTTATTTCCTTTTGGTTTCCAATTGAAAGTTTTTATTAACATTTAACTATTAGGATTTATTAGCAACAATTCTATTTAAGTTTGATGAAGCTTTTCTGATATTATTTATTATGTTCTTCAATTTATAATGTGATATTTAATACGAAAACCCATACATTCATGTCCAAACAAATGAGACTGACCTTTTTCTGGTGAACTGAGAATGTCTTCACACAAGACCCGTTTCCTGCTATCCTTGGCTGCGATCAAAACCTCGTCCTGGCTTTCAGTAATGTTCTCCTTTGAAAACTAGCTCGTATAGCTCTCGTACCTGCTTCTGTCGTGATGCTGTATTCTACCTTTTTCGAAACTGCAATCAGCTACCGGGACACTCTTGGCTCAAGGAGGTTCTTTTACTCTCAACCTGGCCTACCTCTCGTTCCACGATAGATACTCCACACTCACGGAACTACACCGGCTTTCTCATTCTCCGTACACTACCGTCTACTACTGGACTTCACTTCTCGACAGCTCAAAACATTCTGATCTCTCTTTTCAGTCATTCACCTACTTTCTAAATATCCCTTCCAGATTCACAAATCAACCTTCCACCACCAACTCTCATTCGCAGTATTCCTCAAAACCAATTTTTAATCTTTCTAAATATGCTTAATGGATTTCAAAAAAGAAATAGTTAATTCCCATTCTAAAATTGCTTTCTATTATTTACAAATTTTAATGACCTATTCTCTATTTCAAACGAGTCTTATTTAGCATAGGCTAATGATCGAACCTTCCGCGAACAACGATAATGACCTATTATCTTTTTCAACTGAGTCTTATTTAGCATAGGCTAATGATCGAACCTTCCGCGAACAACGATAATGGTACGCGCTATTCACTTTGTTTATTCTAAGCGCATTGTCCCGAGTTTCGTAAGCTTCGTCTAATCACTTCTTAAAATTAAATATAACAATTTGTTGTATACAGGTTGTTCTAAATTTATATGCCCGTGGTTGAGAAAATTGAAAATATTTTATATTAAATTGAATTTTGTTTATAATTATCAAATTTTAATTTTCATATCAAATAGAAATATAACAGTATACATAACATTTTGTATTGTTAGGTGGGTATATGTGTACATAACATACTCTACAAAACTACAGGTATATATAAATTAAAAAAATAATGATCAAAGTCCATCAACAAACTCCGGAGATATTAAGCGCAACATATCTTTGAAAAGTTAATTTCATTTTTTGAGTGCACGGATTTTAATAATTCCGCTCCACAGACCACGAGTCGATTTCGTTAGGACGTCATTTTTAAAGATATATTAACAACTCTGTTCAAGTTTACTCAAACTTTTACACATAAACTATATACATACCTTGAACTTTAAAATAGCGCTAGTTAGGTTTCTTAATTGTTATAAAGAAACTAGCTGTGAATTAAATAAAAAAAGTGCCTAACTTTGACCGTAATTAATCAAGGTAAAAGTTTTTTTTAACATTTATGTAAAAGTACACATCGAAAACAATGTGATAACTACAGGGGCAATTTGTGTTACTAAAAGATAAATTTTTCATATCTACAGTATTTTTTGATAAAATGCATATTTTTCGAGGTATTCTCAAAAAACCCTCTAAAAAAGTCGATTTTTTCGTCGAAAAACTGTTACTTTCAAGCGCGAATAACTCGAAAAATATTAGTTTTACGGAGAAAATGTAAAAAACATTTCTTTCTTAGAATTACTTTTTACATCGATTTACATGGTTAAAATGCAATAAAAATTTCCCGTCCCCGAGATGGGGTGGCAACCACCCCAAGCTTTTAGCGTACAGCGGCATGATATAGAAAATGATCCTTGGCCTATTCCCTACGCCCTACCTTCTGTGAAAATTTCAAGTAAATCCATGCTGGACGAAAAAATTGCGAGTCAAAATGCTTCATTTCCTCGACTATAGAAGGAGGAGAAACAATCAGTAAATGTAACGAATATAAATACCTGGGTATGAATATGAAAATCACGAATGATGGAACACTAGACGGAGCCGTTAAAGAACGAAACACTCAGGGCAGGAAAGCAATTAGGCTCCTAAACTCAGTACTCTGGGACAAGCAAGTAAACAACCAAAACAAGAAAAAGATCTATAACGCCGTAGTGAAAAGCATTATAACATACAGCTGCGAAGTATGGCATATGAAGGAAAAATCAAAACGAATGTTAGAGGTCACCGAAATGGATTTCTGGAGAAGGGCTGCAGGAAGATCAAGAAGAGAACATGTCACCAATGAACGGCTACGAGAAATAATGAAGGTCACACATACAATAAATGACGAAACCAACGAAATACAACTACGATGGTTTGGTCACGTATAAAGAATGCATGAAGACAGAATCCCAAAACAAGGGCAAAAATGGAAACTGCAAGATAGAAGAAGATGAGGTAGACCGAGGAAAAGTTGGCAGGCAGGAATAAACAAAGCCATGGATGAAAGAGGTCTGCAAGTAGATCAATGTACGGACAGAGAGGAATGGCGAACGGGTATCGGAAGACGAAGAATGTTATAAACTGATAATATAATAATAATGTAAAAGTACCAGCTTTTTAAATCCTAAAGTCTAGGGATGGCGCTTGTTGAACAAAAAACCGGTTTTTGGTTATACCGGTTTTTTTAACTTACGGTTTAACCTGGCGGTTATAACCGGTCAAAAAATCGGTTGTTCCAAAAACAGGTTTTCGGTTTTTTTTAATCAAAAGCAAATACTCAATAAGTTATAATGTTACATTTATATTGCACTTTAGTTTGCTCAATTTTCCTCCCGAAAAATTCCCCAACCAATTCAACCTATAAAAATTTTCCCAGGCGCTTTCAAGTTACCCTAAAAATGGGCCAGAGTACCCCAATCTCTGATTCGTCGCTCGTTGTAGACGGCGTCGGCGTATATTGCGTTGTCAATAATTGGGATATTCCCAAAAGTGATGATCCTATCGATCTATCAAAATGTCCCTTGGATCTATCAAGTTTTAAAAAATGTCCAAATGACTTATAGGTATTTTACAAAATAAATTCGATAAACCAATTCAGTATTTACTTCTCTATTGCCATCAAAAAATTTCAGTAGGTAATATTTTTTAATACGTTTGTATAATACCTACCATTTATTTGGTAAGAATTATTTATTGTTTAAAAATTACATAATGGAGATTCCTAATCGTATTTCGGTATTCACATTATACAAGAGTCTCAAGTCTCAAGTACTCAAGTATAAACAATTTTTTAGCTGATGATGGTTGGAATATCAATTTTAAGCAGATCACATACTTTTATGTAAATATTATCATCACATGCACCATTTCACCAGTCTTTGAAATATTTATTAATCTAAATAACTATTCTCAAAATTGTTTCATAAAAGCTGATGTGACACTTTCGTCCAGTTCTCTATTAGTAAATAAAAGTTGAATTATGGTTGTTTGGGTTAATTACTTCGCATTTATTATTTATAATATTATATGATTAAGATCGAAAATATATAGAAATTTCTTCATTTTTCTCTAAATTAATTTTTTTCCACAGGCAACTTATTCGGTTTTTCAATGGTTATTACTTTAAAAAGAAAAAAACCGGTTATAACCGGGACAAAAAAACAACAGGTAAAACCGGTTGTTTCGAATTAAAAAAACTGGGTCTAGGTTATAACCGGTAGGTTTTTTCCATCCCTTAGTCGATTAATTTAGTTTGCAGTCAATACTAACAAAGTTATTCAAATTGTTTATAAGCCAAAAATGACTCTACTTTACTAAAATATTTTCGGAATGATAAAAATGAGTTTTTATTATTTTTTTAAAAACTTTGAAAACATAAGTATTCTTCTTTCATGTAGTTTCCACAAAATTGCTGTATCATTATTATTTTATGAAGAAAAGCATGCTTTATCATTGCAAAGAAAAGGATTTTTTATTAAACAAATTGAATAAAATGGAAACTAATTGACGAATCACCTTGAAATTTTTTGTTATATCTGGACTGAATATGGACTGTTTGACCCAATTTTTCATGTAATATCAGTCTTAAGTTTATTTTTGCAAAAGTTTATTTTTGCAACTTCCGAAGCAACAAATAATCGTACCAAAATTCAAAAACTGCCATTTTAAACCTTTGTTCATCTACCAAAAATGGATACTCTGTCTGATATAAGATATTTAATTACTTATTTTTACCTGTAGCGACTTAAACGAAAAGACTGTAATTTTCAGTGCCGTGCCGTTCTATGATGCGGTGAGGCAGCCGCATCAGGCGGCATCACAAGGGGGCGGCATAATCAGTAAAATCTAATATCTTCTTCTTCTTCAAGTGCCGTCTCCTAATCGGAGGTTGGATATCATCATCACTATCTTTAATCTATCCACCTCTGCTCTAAAGAGTTCTATAGAACTGCATCTAAACCAGTCCCTTAAATTCTTTAACCGTGACATTCTCCTTCTTCCAATGGACACGCGCCAACTCGTAACTCTTAATGACAAACTTTTTTAAATCAAAATGTACACCGGCCAATTCGTAACTTTTTTACTACCTGACCCTCCCAACTTGCAACTTATACAGGTGAATTCGAAACCATTGTTTAATTCTAATTCTATTTACACATAAACATTACATCTACTGGTAATGCAGCAGAGTTATGCTCCACGTAACGTAGAGCCACACCCAGAGCTTTAGTGGCATCTGCGTGTGACACTCAATATGACAGGGAAACTTCTTCCTCGCTTTCTTCATCTTCATTAGTCATTAGGGTTGCCTTGAGGTTGAACCAAGTCTACAATGTATCGTCAGCTTCAATCCATTCTGTAATTACACTTTCTTCTTAGTTTTCTGATCCATCTTGTATAGGGGAACGGGGAAAAATGGAGCTTATTCAAATTAGAAATCAAGCCATGGAGTTAACGACTAAGCACATATGATGACACTGGCTCTGCATCAGTGACATCAATCTGAAATGGGTGGAAGAGGGAGAGAGACAGGCACAGCGACTCAAAATCAACGACAAAGTAAACTTTCAATTATTAGTTAGGCTAACTTTCGGATAATCCGACCTTTTCGGAATCCGAACAGGCTGTCCCCCCAATTAGTTAGGATTTGCGGGGTTTTACTGTATATAGGTACCTACTATAATATCTGCGTTCCAATCGGCTGGTAGTCTGTTTTGTTCATATTTTTTGTTGTATTAGCTGCTTTATTTCCTTATGTAATTCTCTTCCTCTGTATTTTTTTCCACTGTTATTTCATTTTCTTCTGCTGCTTTTCCGTTTTCTATGTTTTTAATTTTTGTTTTTGTACGTTTTCTTCTGTGAAAATTTCTACTTCGTTGTTATCTTGTTCTTCTTCATCTGTTTCCTTCATACCGAATAGCATTTTTTCATAATATTCTTCTCATATTCTGCTGATCTGTTTGTCTTCAAACAGGGTTTCTCTTTTTTTTTTTTGTTTTTTAGTACTCTTGTTTTAATGCTGGACGTATTTTTTATCTGACTTTTTTGTAAAATTGTTATATTTGATGGTTTTCTGTCTTTTTTAATGTCCTCCAGCGAAACCCGTCATTTTTCTTCTTTTTATTTGTTGAGTTTGCTGTGTTTCTCGCTCTTTTTTATTCTTCCCTGTTTTGTTTTGACGGATTGGTTGTTTATCCACGTCATTCTAGCGTAGTTTTTTAGTTTTCTGCGTTTCGCAGTCTTGATCGTACGTAAATTACACATTTAAAATTGAAAAGGATTTATAGGTTCCAAATTAGCTAAAAGACGGTGTTTCAATCCCTGTTTGTGTATTATCGCTCCAAACCCTTCTTGGCAGTAGCGCACCCAGGGGGGGTTTGGGAGTTAAACCCCCTTTCCCCCAGGGCATATGAAAAATATATAAATAATAGCAGGAAAATGTAACTTGTCTTTCACAAAATATAGAAAAAAACTTCGACGCCCAAGCCAACCCCCTTCCCCCCAGAGAAAAATTATAGGTGCGCTACTGCTGCTTGGATGTGTCCCGTTTTTTTCAAATTTATGATATGGTCACCCTACAGTAGAAACGCTTCTTAATTCACGAGAGTATTCTACACACTTGTTCTTAATCCAGGATACAGTTTTTTGTGTCAAATTAGAATTTCATAATGGTAGATAAGTTTATTTTAATTTTCTAATCTATTTCAACAGTAGGGTCCCCGCATACTGCAGACTTTTTACCTGCCGATAGTTTAGTCGGGTTGGGCAAAATTAAAGATTTTTCTTTTTAAAATATGTAAGAATGTAGTTCGTTTGGTATGGCATGAGTGCTTTAATTTTTTTTAAGTATGTATTCTATTTGTTTTTAATTTTGTAGACTAGCAGACTTAACTACTTTATGTAATGTGAAATTTAAGACTTACTACTATATTTTAAATATTTTTCAAAATATTATTTTCTATATCCTTACATAAAAAAATACATTGAGTGTATGAAATAAGTAAGCAATGTTTTAAACATTTTTATTATTTTCCAGACACCTTTGCACCTATTAGTTGAACAAATTATATTATTAAAAATTTTGTACTTACTTTAGTTAAGCCGTCCTCTTGTACCCTACGCTGCAGAGGTAAAAGTTTTGTAATAAAAAATTAAGAATTCAATTTTAACACCTCTATAATATGTTACAATTGAGCAATTAGACCAGCAGATTCGGCAACTGGTTATGATAAATTAATCAATTTTAATGAACATACTTTTTAATTTTTTTATTTTTGCAGTGAAAAAAAATATATTGTTAATTATACAAAAAAATATCATTAATATATCACAACAATATTTTTTCTACATACTACAATAATCAATTATAAAAATATCCGAAGTCTAAATTCCAACATTTGAGGTGACAACAGCGCAGTGGAAGCCATGAGGACATAAACTCAAATATACGGAGACCACTACAACCGCAAACTGAATAAATATATATTTGGATGCCATCAAAACCGTTAAAGTGATTTTAGATATACAGCAAGCGAACATGGCGCGCCTGACGGCAATTGCTCCAAGTAATGTGTATATTATTATACAGATAACGTGACTGAGGACGTCCGGCCAATATTTTGTGTAAGCATTGTAGGAAGTGGTACCTTTCATTTGCGATACATTTTAGGGAAAGTCCTCGTGGCAACCGTATATCGGAGTTCACGAAGACCTGGAAGCCACGAGAGACTACGGTTTAACATGGGGGGACGTCATAAGATGCTAAAAATAAATATATATATATATATATATATATATATATATATATATATATATATATATATATATATATCAAGCAGTGATTCTTGAGGATGCAGTCTATTTTGGCCCACAAGACAAAGAAAACTCTTTGACTTACTGTCAAGCTTTCGAATTTATTTTAATTCTTTTTCAAGACATCTACAAAATAGACTGCATCCTCAAGAATCACTGCTTGATATTTGAATATACAGTCAAGAATACCATAATCTTATATATATATATATATATATATATATATATATATATATATACATATATATATATATATATATATATATATATATATATATATATATATATATATATATATATATATATATATATATATATATATATATATATATATATATATATATATATATATATATATATATATATATATATATATAGAAAACTTGGTTTAATAATAGCTGACTCAATTTAAATTGTTTAAGGAGGAGAAAATAATTGGGTAACCAGCTGAATATGGACAAAGTGTACTCTTTTTACTTATTCCAATATATTTCGCCCATTTTCATGGGCATCATCAGGTATATATATATATACATCAATGTACCTACCTAATAACCAACATTGTAGCTTTCCCTGATGATGCCCATGAAAATGGGCGAAATATATTGGAATAAGTAAAAAGAGTACACTTTGTCCATATTCAGCTGGTTACCCAATTATTTTCTCCTCCTTAAACAATATATATATATATATATATATATATATATATATATATATATATATATATATGTTGCACTTGAAGTTTCCGCGGGAGCTATATGTGCTTTCTGTTGTTTTCCGGGTTTGACTCCGCGTTGAATAATTTTGGTTTTGAGAAAAACCATTATTTTGACGACGTTTCGGCAAGATCTCACTTGCCATTGTCAAGTCAGGTAGTTCCGCTTCTCGCTGCTGCTTGAAGATTCAACGCGGAGTCAAACCCGGAAAACAACAGAAAGCATATATATATATATATATATATATATATATATATATATATATATATATATATATATATATCAAGAGTCAAGCTCGCATTCCACAACAAAACGCCAAGCCAACAAGTGCAATGTAAATTTTAGTCTTTTGTTTTGTTTTATGTAATGTTTACAATTATTCATTAAAGTGCTTATTGAAAATGGCAATTAGCCGAAACGTTTAAGCCATAATAAAGTGTTTTATTTTTATCAGACCGAAAACCCAGGAATTAAAAAATTTCTATTTAATAATTTACGGTCAGGAAATAACTAAACTATATATATATATATATATATATATATATATATATATATATATATATATATATATATATATATATATATATATATATATTGTATTGTATATATGGCAGAATGTGAAGGGCACGACAGAGAAAATAGGGAGAGTGCTGAGAAAACACAACATAGAAACGATATTTAATACGGACAGAAAGATCTCAACTATTTTACCAACACCAAAGACCAAAATATCGTTAGAAAGCCAAGGTGTATACGAGATTTCGTGTGCGGATTGTGGAAAGTCGTACATTGGACAGACCAACCGAAGAATCCAGGTAAGACGAGAAGAACACCGAAATGCTATCGAAAGGGGAGAAACCACGTCATCCCTGGCTCAACATGTCACAAATACAGGACACACAATAAACCTGAACCAAACAACGATGTTAGCTAACATCGAAATAAAAAGAAAACGGGAAATCAGAGAATCGATAGAAATTGAAAGAAATCCCAACGGCTTAAACCAAAGAGATGATGCGCAACGGCTTCCTACAACTTGGAAAACGGTATTGAAGAAAAAGACCAAAATAAATCAGGCCGCAACATCCACGCGTAACATCCCGCCGACGACTGCAACCTACACCGGACCAATAACAAGAGCCAGAGTTCGCGCAGGGCAAGCAGCATCAGGATCAACTACATAAGCGACGGTATCGTGAGTAAAAATTCAGTTTACTTCAAGCAGCAGCGAGAAGCGGAACTACCTGACTTGACAATGGCAAGTGAGATCTTGCCGAAACGTCGTCAAAATAATGGTTTTTATCAAAACCAAAATTATTCAACGCGGAGTTAAACCCGGAAAACAACAGAAAGCACATATAGCTCCCGCGGAAACTTCAAGTGTAATATATATATATATATATATATATATATATATATATATATATATATATATATATATATATATATATATATATATATATATTGATACATGTATCCATGTGACTTCCAAAGTAGATTCTCGTAATACGTTGTTACTTCATATATACCGTTATGACTTCCGATTTCGGAAGTCACAACGTTTTGCCTATATTTTTACGAATTTGGCTACTAGATGGTATCAGACGGCTTATATTAAAAATTTCGCTGGAAGTCATATCGTATCTAACATACTCATAAGATCAGATTTTAGTTCGACGGTATATCACCAGCGCTAGTGTCGCTCCCGTGCTACTATACAGGTTATGTACACAACGCGTAGCGTCTTCCGTATACCACACCGCTCGGTGTGACTTCCGTTTTTTGGCAACCCTGTGTAACGGTTTCCAGACATTTATCTGTTGTAGATTCGCTGTCCTAATCGTACTTAGTGTTTTGTGTGCCTTTTGTTTTTAAACATGAATAATAGCAGATCTGCTTTACTTTTAAAGTTAGCCTTAAATGAAGGTAAAATAAGTGATTATATATCTCTATAATTATATATTTTCTGTACTTATTTTAATCTATAATATTTACTTACCTATTTACTTATATAAATTTATTTTTCTCGTGTTTTTGTTTACTTCCTTTTTTACAATGAACTTCTAATTTAATCTACACTCACCGGCGCGAAAAACGGGCACCCCAAAAAAATGGGTAACTTTTGAAGTCTCGTATCTCCCAAACCTGTTGTCCGATTTAAGTAATTTTTTTAATATGTTATAGCCTTATTCTTTAACAATATAGCTATGATAATATTGTTAATATACAGTTAAATTTTCATTGTATACCGGGTGTACCAATCAAACTGTTTTTTTTTCTCAATTTTCACAACACCCTGTGGAATATTCTAGCCTTTATAAAATATTTAAATTAAAGCCTAACTATAGCTCCAGGTTTTATTAACATTCTGTTTTTTTATTCATTCGCTTACGTTGGATAATAAAAAAGTTAAGGACTTTAACAACTAGCCATGTTCTTTATCGATACAGGTGTTTTTAATATAAGTGCGACAAATTTTAAGGGTTAATTTATGCATGAAAAAATAATGATCGTTTGGCAAAAGAATTTTATATTTGCAAGCATTTGCGGACATAGCTTTATCAAGTAAACGATCATTATTTTTTCATGCAGAATTACCTCTTAAAGTTTGTCGCACTTATTTAGAAACACCATGTGTTGATAAAGAACATGTTTAGTTGTTAAAGTCCCTAACTTTTTTATTATCCAACATAAGCGAATGAATAACAAACAGAACGTTAAGAAAACATGGGGCTATAGTTGGGTTTTAATTTCAATATTGTACAAAGGCTAGAATATTCCACAGGGTGTTCTGAAAATTGAAAAAAAAACCAGTTTGATTGGTACGCCCAGTATACAATGATAATTTACCTGTCTAGAAACAATGTTATTACAGCGATATAGTTAAAGAATAAGGCATATTAAAGAAATATTTAAATCGGAGAATAGTTTTAGATAGATAGGAGATATAGTTAAAGAATAAGACGTATTAAAGAAATACTTAAATCGGAGAATAGGTTTAGGAGATACGAGCCATCAAAAATGACCCATTTTTGGGGTGCCCGTTTTTCGTGCCGGTGAATGTATCTATTAAATAATCTAAATTATTTTTAAAAATCTTATTACAAGCTTAAATACAAGAAATGTAGGTAAATGTTCTCATTTAACGAAATTTCCGAAAATTGCGTATTTTTTTGACCCAAGTAGGCTGAAAAATCGATTTTATAGTTATTGTTATTTCGAAAGTAATAAAACGTGTAAAAATATACAAAAAAATTGAATGTACAATTACAATTGAATGGAATTAAATACACGAAAAAATGAATCAAGAGCGATAAAAAGTTTAAAGTAATAAATTCTAGTAATAATATGAAATACAGTAAACTCTCTCTTAAGGGGGTAGGCGCAAAATCTCGGTCCAATGCTATTTAAATGCATTCATTTTTTACGAATTCTGAGAAAACTAATAAATACTTTTTAAAACTTACACCCAGAATGAAAGATTATTATTGCGGAGGACCGAAAGTCCCTTAGAATAAACAAAAAGTTTCTTGATAATGAAATATTCGAAATTAAAAATCACACTAACTTTCTCTTGTTTTTTTATCCCGTTATCTTATTAAAATAAACATTATACAGGGTGTCCAGAAACTCTACCGACAAACGAAGACCGGAAATTCCTCAGATAATTTGAAGATAATTTAACCCAATTCACCTAGTAAGAAAACGCTTCCTAAGGGAGCTAGAGCTCTTTAAAGATGGCGTTTTGTAAATAGTTTTTTTTAATAGCTCCAGAACGCTTCTATTTATAAAAACTAAAACTCGTACGCCTATTTATCTTCCAAATATACATCGATTCCATTAATTGCGAATTTCTAGTACTGGTCATAGGCGTCCGTTTTGGGTAGGAAAACGGTTATTTTATCATATAACTTTTTTGTCTTTAACTCTTAAGCATTTCGGCCACTGGATTATTAAATTGTGAGGCATTATAGTACTAAATGGTACTCTTGCTTTAAGTCGGTAGGATGCACCGTTTTCTAGAAAAATTGATTTGAAAATTTTTCGTGTATTTAATTTGAAAAAAAAAAATTAACAAGAAAACTATTTAGAAAAACGAAAACTGGTACGTTTATTTATCTTCCAGAAATAAATCGATTTCCTTAATTGCAAAATTCTATTACTGGTCATATGCGTCCGTTTTGGGTAGGTAAACGGTTGTTTTATCGCATACCTTTTTTGTCTTTAATTTTTAAGCATTTTTGACACTTGATGATTAAGTTATGAGGTATTCGAGTACTAAAACTTACTCTTACTTTAAGTAGGTAAAATACACCGTTTTTATATAAATTTCTTTTTCAAATTTTTTTAAAATTAAAAAAACGAAAAATTTTTAAATCGATTTTTCTAGAAAACGGTTCATCCTACTCAATTAAAGCAAGAGTACCTTTTAGTACTAGAATGCCTTACAATTTAATAAACCACTGTCAAAAATGCTTAAAAGTTAAAGACAAAAAAGTTATGCGATAAAATAACCAATGACCGGGCGCTACCCGGACACCCTACCCGGACACCCTACCCAAAACGGGCGCCTATGACCGATACTATAAATTTGTAATTAATGCAATCGATGTATCTCGGGTAGATAAATAAGCGTACCCGTTTTCGTTTTTCTAAATAGAAGCGTTCTGGAGATATTTAAGAAAAACTAATTGTAAGACGCCATCTTCAAAGAGCTCTAGCTCCCTTAGGAAGCATTTTCGGACTAGGTGAATTGGATTAAATTGTCTTATAATTATCTGAGGAATCTCCTGTTTTCGTTTGTCGGTAGAGTTTCTGGACACCCTGTATAAGTTTTCAGGGACTTTCGGCCCTCGGTAATAATGTAATATTCCATTCTGCGTTTAAATTTTTCAAAAATACTTATTAGTTTTCTCAGAATTCGAAAAAAATTAGTGCGTTTAATTAGCATTTTACCAAGATTTTGCGCCTATCTCCTTAACGAACACCTCCTCTATACGGCCGGTATTTAAGACAAAACTCATTTGCCGATAACATTGAACCTGTACTCTTCAACGGACACTCCCTTAAAATGAAGTGTAAATGTGTAAATGAAAAAAAATACATAGGTATATTTTCCAAATATTTTAGAATACAAAACTACATATATTTTATTATTTAAAATTAATACAGAGATGTCAACGAGTGATATTTGATACTGTTTAATTTATCAGCAGTAGGCAATAAAAATATGTTTCTAAGTTTGATGTTTCTACTACATTCTTAACTGTTTAGCAAAATGTGGGATCCGTAATTAAAATATAATATGTGTGTCGGTCATTAAAAGAAACGTGACACCCTAACGTTGTTCTAATAATATTTAACATTGATATGTTGTGACTAAAAATTCTGCTTGAACGGAAATGTCTGCTTGAACATATCCAATAAAAATTTTATTTTCTTTTAAAAATGTTTGGGATTCAAGGGCGACTTGACTGTATGATAATAGTAGATTATACCACGAGTCAATAATGATGGCTATTATTCCCGAGGAATATTTACGAACCGAGCCGGCGTTAGCGGCGAGGGAGTAACATTCCGAGGGAATGAGAGCCATTATTGCGAGTAGTATACTCTACTTTATCTACGACAAATTAATTAATTTAAGATTTTTAATGAACAACTTTATTTGTTAAAAACATTAAAATTAGTAATAGTACAATTAATAAACTGAATTGGTTGAGAATCATCATTAACTTTAGTAGAGTTTTTAATACAAATATTTGGGATCTCGATTGCTGTAGAACAAGAAGATGGTACATTACTGTTTATCTCTTTAGCGATAGTATCTGCTGTAGTCCAGATCAACGTCATGGTTTATTCTCAACATAGATTTAATCATTGAATAGAATGACCATAATGAAGACGGTTTATATTTTGCACTTAATTCAGCGAAATAGGCCAGCAGAACATTTTCGGAACATGATTTCGCGTTGTTTCGAACACGCCATTCGTTGAAGGTTGCGTACGTTTTATTATAAATGGATTTCGATGTTTCAGGCATTAAGGTAGATGCTGTTGCTGTAGCTAGTTCTAGAATTTCTGGTGGTGTACAATTAAAAGATTCTTCATTTTCGTCCATCTCAACACAAACTGTCAAATATACTATTCGTTTGACAGTGACACTTTTTGAGGTTGATTATTTTGTTTCCGTGGTGAATTTTGTGATTGTTGTGCCAGAGGGATTAATAGCTATTAATCCCGCATTATTAATCCCTAAGGGATTATTATATGGCATTATATTGCAAACACCACAAGTATAATACATATATTATGTATCAGTCGTAGATAAAACAATAATTATACAAACAAAACAATTGTAATTATCAAGATTTTTGCTGTAAACTCGTGGAGAAATACATCAAATTAATAGAGCTCGGGAAATATGCACTTAAAAAAACCTTAGATTATGCAAAAAACAGTTGAATAATTGAAATATGCACTAAAATATTATGCTTTTATACATTTATAAAAAACGCAATGATTATTGGTGTATTGAAAGTAGGTATTTTATTTTACCTCGTCCAGGTTGTATCTTAGTCGATAGGAAAAATATTCTGATTCGTTTTTTACGATCTTACCGAAATACATTCGAACCCGCTTATTGGAATAGCCTTCGTGCCAATCAAAAGTATTCCTATAACCGGGATATTCTAATAACCGATCATTGGTCGCTAGTAGAAACGTTTCCGGACCGCAAATTTCTATTCCTTGAACTGGGATATTCCTTTAAGAGGTATTCTAATAAGCGGGTTTGACTGCAGTATAGTTCATTAACGGTTTTTGCTCCAAATTTTAAAGAACGGATTGACGTGAAATTTAGCATACACATAGGTCACATGTCAAAGAAAAAAGTGAAAAGAAAACTTTGCCCTGGGGGGCGAGTTTCTCCTCTTCTCGGAGGTGAAAAATATACGTTCAAAATAAGTTCGGAAATGGATAAACTGACTAATTCTAAGCAACTTTTGTTATATAGAATTTTTTCACTAAGTTAATACTTTTTGAGTTATTTGCGAGTCAATATGGCAATTTATCATCAAAAAAACACTTTTATACGGTTTTTTTGCCAATAACTCAAAAAGTAAGTATGTTATCGGGAAAAACATTAAAAATATAGCTTATAAAGTAACAAAATTGATGTACGTATGAACTTTTTAGAATCAGTAGAAGCAAAGTTGTAGCTAATGTAAAACAGGAAACAGGTTCATATTCGTCAAATTTAAAAACGAATAATTTCACGTGAAATAACCAAAAAATGATAGCAACCAAAAAATGATGCACTGTTCTGAGACAACTTATTACAACTTTTTTAAAGTTTTAAAAAAATATTTTTTATGTTTTCTAAAAAACTTTCTAGCATAAAAATTAAGCAAGTTACGCTCAAAATAAAGTAGGTCCTATTTTTGTTAAAAAAAAATCGAAAAAGCACCCCTTAATTGGAATCTCATATGAAATTAATACTTACCGCTTCACAAGTTACTTAACTTATGTAATATTTATATGATCTGTATATCTTATATGATCGGCTCAAAGGGCTAATTTTTGAAAAAAATTGGTTTTAAAGTAAAATTTTTTGCAGAAAAAAATGCTGTTTCAAAATGACATATAATTTATTAGTGATACTAAAAATTACGAATAGTAAAAAATGTAGGTTTTGCTTTTCTGAATATTTAGGATTATGTGTTTTTCTTTGAGACAAATGTAGGTTTTGCTTTTCTGAATATTTAGGATTATGTGTTTTTCTTTGAGACAAATATTGGTTAAGATATGGCTGTTCAAAATTGGCTTACACAGTTGGTTAGTGACTAGTTCAATCCCTTTCAATTACATCCCCTTAAAATAAGCATTTTGAACCGATGAAGCTTACAGATCATATTTATAAACAATACATACACGAGTAAATCAACTTCTGAAGTGGTGACTATTAATTTCATTTCGGATGCTAATTAGGGGGTGAATTTTATAATTTTTTACAAAAAAAAGGATCTTCATTTTGAGCGTAACTTCCTTAATTTAATGCTAAAACTGTTTTAACCTTTTTTTAAACACTACAAAAAAGTTGTAATGAGTGTTCCCCAAAAAGTGCTTTAGTTTTTGACAGTTTACGTTGAAATATTCAATTTGGAATTTGGCGTGTATGAACCTATTTTTCATTAGTTACAACTCTTCTCTTACTGGGTCTAGGGATCTCATTCATAAGCACACCATTTTTTTTACTTTTTTATGGGCTATATTTTTCCTAAGAATGGTTTTTTCGATAAAATACTTACTTTTTGAGTTAATTGCCAAAAAAACCGTTAAAAAATGTTGTTTTTTTTGTTGAAAAATAAACATATTTACTCGCAAATAACTCGAAAATAAGTGAAAAAATGCTATAGAACAAAAGTTGCCTAGAATTAGTCAGTTAATCCATTTCCGGACTTATTTTGAACGTATATTCTTTCATCCCGAGACGAGGTACAAGTCACCCCCATGGCAAAAGCACACATCGGCACAATAGCAATGTGCTTCTTTGACATGTTATCTATGTGTATGCCAAATTTCATGTCAATCTAAGCGGTTTCTTAAAATTTATGGGTTTTGCAATATTTTACCGTCAGCGAACGGACTAATAGTAGAGGATCCGATATAAGGCCGATCTGCATCGATCTATTTAATGGATAACGTGTGCGTGAAGTAACAATGTATTTTAAACGGGATTTACTTTTTCGCACTGTTTTTGACACACTTTCGTATAATCAAATATCCTTAACTTTAGCGTTGTCATGGTGATGACATAATGAGCAATAAATTACAAAAAAAAATTTGACAGTTTTGTGGTTTGAAAGAAATTAGAGTGTTTAAATAAGTTCTAAAAATTGTAGAATAGGAATGAATTCCATTGATGGAGAGTTACAGTTATTTTATTTGTTTATCGTAGGTAAAATATTGTATGAAACTGTGCGTGAAGTACTTTTTGCGAACTTACGCGATGTATAGCACTCGCTCCGTTGTCGCTCGTGCTCTAAACATCACGTGCATTCGTAAAAAGCATACTTCACGAACTGTTTCATAAATAACTATTTTCATATATTAAAAAAAATGTTTCGACCCGGGTAGATATTATTCCAGATTTTCAGATTTCAGCACAGTGTTAGATGGTTGGGGCATATATGGAGAGCAGGTAGCGTAACAACTATAAACTCAATTTTACAATGGAAACCCGGAGTTAGAAGGAGACGCGGAGGAACTAGAATAAATGGTTACAGGAAGTAAAGGAAAATTTATATAGGGCAGGAATTAGAGACTAGCAGAAAAAGACAGAGGATAGAAAGAAATGGAGAAGCACAGTCAATAGTATCGAGTAGCAGACTGGGACTAATCTGCTCTAAAAAGATGGATCTAGATAGCTTTTTAGCGGCTCAACCCCACCTGGTGTATTTAGCCATTTAATTTTCTTATTACACATTATTATTGGTCCATCAAAAATTAAAAGGATGGTCCCTGTAATAAAATCTAAAATTTAAAATTTAATCAAGAAAAATAATAAATATTAAAATTTCCTATACGTTCAAATTTATTTATTAAAATTTTTGATATAATTTTCATAAATAAATTACTTACTAATAACACTTTTTTAATTAATTCCAAAAAATCCATTTTGCAGCAATAATAAAATATTAGTATTTGTAAAATAAATATCAATTATATCATAAATAACACAGGTTTACAAAAAAAAAACTAAATTTCGGACTATTTGAAGAAACCATATTACAAAGGGGTTTTTGGGGTGGCTGATCACGAATCCGGGGTCCGCTCACCCCTTTCACGCCAGGTAAAGGTCATTTCAAGGTTATTTCAAGGTCAAATCAAGATAAATCGACAGTCGCTCTGAGAAAGTATATTAGGGCGTTTTTGGTGTCGCTGATGACGAATCAGGAGTCCGCTGACCTCTATCACGTCTAGTTCAAGGTCAAATCAACATAAATCGACACAATCACTCTGAAAATATAGGGGTTTTGTAGTCACTGATCATGAAAACTGCGGTCCGTTGAGCTCTACCACGTAAGGTAAAGGTCATTTCAAGGCCAAATCAGGACAGGTCCACAAAACTGATTTGACTTTGAAATGACCTTTACCTGTCGCGGTTGAGCTCAACGGACCCCAGTTTTGTGATCAGCGACCCCAAAAACCCCCTAATATACTTTTTCAGAGCGATCGTGTCGATTTATCTTGATTTGACCTCGAAATGACCTTGAGCTAGACGTGATAGAGCGTCAGCGGACACAAAATTCGTCATCAGCGACCACAAAAACCCCCTAATATACTTTTTCAGAGCGACTGTCGGTTTATCTTGATTTGACCTTGAGATGACCATTACCTGACGTGATAGAGGTCAGCGGACCCCGGATTCGTGACCAGCGACCCCAAAAACCCCCTAGTCATATGGTTTCGTCAAATATTCCGAAATGTATTTTTTTTGTAAACCTGTTTAATCAAAAGAATATCAATCTTTTAATTTAAATAGACAACTGTAAAACATAGAACTGCATTCACAACTGTATTCACAGTAAAAGTTTCAAAAGATCACACATTACGCTTAAAGTAAGAGGTAAATCAGCAGACGAGTCGTTGTGACTTCCAAAATATGACAACACCGCTGGAAGTGACAACGCACCTTGAACTACCCTATATATGGAAGCCATAACGTATGCTGTACGCTTCGGTATATACGTATATATATACAAAATTTATTTTGGTAAATCCTTTCCCCTCAATAGGTAGACCCATTTTATAAGCCCCCCTTTTACCAAATACACAATTTTTAAAAAATAATTCCTAGTAGAAAAGGTGGAAGTCGGATTCCTTGATGTTACTTTAATATATTATTATCAGCTTTCTTTGTTTATCTCTTAGTATGATATATAAGTTTATTCATAAAATGTTTGATTCCAAAATGATCGTACAGTGAAAATATTATATACATTTAGTTCAGTGTTTTACCGTTTTGTCGCTGCCGTTATATACATGAAAACGTATCTCCCACTTTCATTATCAATCATTTTGGCATCAGAAATTTGGCATCACTGTTGAATACAATATTATCCACAACGAAAAATAGGCAATTTGAGAATGTATATATTATTTTCATAAAAAATCGTTCTGGCATCATGTTTTATTTAAAAATAGGGCATATCAGAGGTACGCCTTAGGCATCATAGAAAACAATGACAGAAAAATCAAACAAGCAGTATGTCAAAAGGGCCTTAGTTATGTATCTTCGGTCCTATTGGTTCAATCGTGACGTATAGCACATCAAATGATAGCATTTAACCAACAGAATACAACGACACACAAAAATCAAACACAGCAGCATGCCAAAAGGGCCTTAGTTGTGTATCTTCGGTCCTGTTGGTCCAATCGTGATGTATAGCACCTCAAATGATAGGATTTGACAAACAGAATACAATGGCAGAAAAATAAAATACAACAGCATGTCAAAAGGGTCTTAGTCGCGTATCTTCGCTCCTATTAGTCCAAATGTGACGTACGGCATCTCAAATAATAGGACTAACAAATAGAATACAATGATACAGAAAAATCAAATACAGCAACAAGTCAAAAGGGCCTTAGTTATGTATCTTCGGTCCTGTTGGTCCAATCGTGATGTATAGCACCTCAAATGATAAGATTTGACAAACAGAATACAATGACAGAAAAATCAAACACAGCAGTTCATCAAAAGGGCCTTAGTCGCGTATCTTCGCTCCTATTAGTCCAATCGTGACGTACAGCATCTCAAATAATAGGACTTGACAAATAGAATACAATGACACAGAAAAATCAAATACAGCAACAAGTCAAAGGGCCCTAGTTATGTATATTTAGTCCTATTTATCCAATTGTGACGCACAGCACCTCAAATGATAGGGTTTAACAAACAGAATACAATGACACGAAAAAATAAAATACAGCAATATGTCAAAAGGACCTTATTTACGTATTTTCGATCCCACTGGTTAAATCGTGGCGTAAAATAACTGGATTTGACTAATATAATACAATGACATACGAAAATCAATTACAGAAGCATATCGAAAGGGCGTTAGTCTTGTATCTACGGTTCTATTGGTCCAATCGTGACGAACAGCGCCTGAAACGATGGGTTTTAACTGTCAGTATACGATAGTGTAGACAAATGAAAATCGCAGCATGTAATAACACTTTAAAATTGTAGAAATAAAATGGATTAACGCACATGGTATGACATATTATGTGAGAGTATTTAACAAATAGAATACGATTACATACGTCCAGTTTTTGACAAGCGACTTGTCTACATATGATAAACGCGAAAAGGCCCCAACGTTCACTGTTCGACATAGGCCTTCCGTTCACTGCATATACCCACTGCTTTCTGACGCTGTGACGTGAGAGGATAGGATTTAACGAATAGAGCGACAAAGAAGACTAAACAAGGCAGCTTGCGGGAAAAACACAACTGTCCGTTTTATACTCCACAGGGAAGCATCAAATATTTAATGTAAGAATATGTTATAAATAGTATAACGGTATGATAAATCTTTTTCTTTTTTTTTTCATTTAGTGCATTCCGTACGTTTTTTAAACATAATCAGGAGAAGCTGTTGATGTTCTGAAGTCTATAAAAGAATTTCTTAACAAACCTTTTTTTAATTGTGTCATGGATTATTTTTAGGAATGTGTTTAAAAGGTAACTCATAGGCTTATTGTTCAAAGGTCTTATCACTTTTAAGCGCCTGTCTTTTTTGTAGGACTATTAATTATGATTTCAACCATTCTTGCGAGACAATGCCTTTTCTGTAACTGAAGTGAATATTGTTATCCGTTTAATTGTTCCTCAATTAATTAAATGCCTGCTACTGGTGTTTGGTCTAAGCTTACTGTTTTCCCCATTTAAGCTAAACTGCTCATCAAAAGTTAGGGATATAGAAAATTATGCTCATTTTCATAGCTAATTTTTCGAGAACAGATTAACGGATTCCACTATTTTTTTTTATTTTAGATATTTCTTTAGTATTTACACAGTTGTGCAAAGGTTTACTCAAACTTCTTTTTTGTACTTATACCGGGTGGCATAAGTACAAAAAAGAAGTTTTCAGTAAACCTCTTGTTAGGTATTAGTTACGTATCTTCACTCCCATTGATCCCATCGTGTCGCACGGCGGCTCAAATGATAGGAATCAGCCAACAGAATACAATGACACAAGAAAATCAAGTATAGTAGAATATTGAAAGTGCCTTAGTTACGTATATTCGCTGCTATTTTTCCAATCATGACGTACAATGGCTCAAATGGTAGGAATTAACCAACAGAATACAATGACACAAAAAATATAATACAGCATCATATCAAAAGGGCCTTAGTTATGTTTGTTCGGCCCTATTGGTCCAATAGGGACGTACGGCGGCTGAAATAATAGGAACTAACCAACAGAATACACTGACATAAAAAAATCAAATACATCCTCATGTCAAAAAGAATAGAATAAAAAAATTTCTTTTGAATTAAATATTTGAAATAAAAAATCACACTAAATTTTCTTTTTTTTTTACCCTTTCACTTATCAAAATAAACATAAAGGTTTTTAGAGAGATTCAGCCCTCGGTTATAATGTAATCTTTTATTCTGCGTTTAAATTTTTCCAAAATTCTTATTAGTTTTTTCAGGATTCGAATAAACTGAATGCATTTAAATAGCATTGGGTCATAATTTTGCGCCTACTCCCTCAAGGCTTAAAAAATGTAACATTTCAAAGGAATGGAGATATTTCAAAGATTCGCTGAGACTATCATTTTTATCTAATATGCATATCTGTAGTTCATTCACTCACGGTAAATATTGCAAAACCTCCGAATTTTAAACAACCGCTTGGATTGACATGAAATTTGGTATGCACATAGCTGACATGTCAAAGAAAAAGTGATATTGTGCCGACGTGTGCTTTTGCCTTGGGAGTTAGTACAACCCCTTTTCTAATGTGAAAAAACATACATTCAAAATAAGTCCTGAAGTGGATAAACTGAGTAATTCTAAGCTAGTTTTTGTTCTATATATTTTTTCTCAACAGACTGTTTGAGTTATTTGCAAGTGAATATATTATGTTCATTTTTCAACAAAAAAGCCACGTTTTTTAGACGGTTTTTTGCAAAGAACTTAAAAGATATTTTATCGCAAAATATTCTTAGCAAAAATATAGCCTATAAACAAAGTGAAAACAATGGTGTATGTATGAAGTCTATAGACCCAGTAAAAGTAGAGTTGTAGTTAATGAAAAGCAGGTTCTACTCCGTCAAATTACAAATCGAATATTTTAACATGAAATAATCATAAAACAAATTACTTTTCGGGGAAGACTCATTACTTACAACTGTTATAAAGTGTTTAAAAAGTTTTATTTGTATTTTTATAAACGTCTCTAGCATCAAAAGTTAGTTAGCATCAATATATAGTCTCTTTTTTGTTAAAAAAACGTGAAAATCACCGCCTAATTTACTTATGTATTGTTTATGTGATATGTACATTTTTTACTCTTTGAGATATTTAGTATCACTAATGATGTTTAAGTTATTTTAAACCCAGGCATTTTTTTTTCAAAATTAAAAAAATTTTACTTTAAAATAAATTTTTTTAAATAAGAATTTCTTACCAATAAGTCTTATAGGTCATATGAACAGTATAATATAAGTAAATTAATTATAGGGCGGTAACGATTAATTTCATTTAGAATGATAATTAGGTGGTGATTTTCACGATTTCTTTTAGCAAAAAAGGTACATATTTTATTTAAAGCGTAACTTAGTTTTGATGTTGACGGTAATAGAATAGATACTTTTTAAATAACAAAAATAAAACGCTTTTTAAACACTTTAAAAAAGTTGTGGCGAGTTTTCCCCGAAAACTGCTTTATTTTTTGGATATTTTACGTTGAACTAGTCGATATGGAATTTGACGAATAAGAACCAACTTTTGATCAGCTCCAACTCTGTTTTTATTGTGTATCCAGACTTCAGACATACATCATTTTTTTTACTTTTTTATAAGCTTTATATTTGCTAAGAATAGTTTTTTCGATAAAATACTTACTTTTTGATTTATTTGCGAAAAACCATCTAAAAACAAAAGTTACAAAGAATTTAATTAGTTTATCCACTTACGGACTTATTTGGACCTATATTTTTTCACACTCGAGAAGGGGGGTGGTACTCATCCCCAGAAAAAAAGTACACACTGGCACAATATCACTTTTTTCTTTGACATGTTAGCTATGCTTATGCCAAATTTCATGCCAATCCAAGAGATTTTGTAAAATCCAAAAACAGTGAGTATGTCCAATGATATCTTTAAAGAAGACTAGGGGCCGGTATTTCAATAGCTACTTAAGCTTTTGCTTAGCTAAGCCTGTGTCAAAAGTTAAGGAGAGGCTTAAGCCAAGTGCCGTTTTTCCATCATTTCCTTAACTAAACTGATGCTCAACTGTAAAGTTAATTGATTTGGTACCTCTGAATACGTCAAAGTGCCAAAACTAACTGTTCTGAGGTAAAAAACACTACTGTTGACGTTTAATTTTATCTTGTCATCGGTATCAATGTCATTTACTCCACTTAACTTTGTGTACATGGTGCATATGTTGTTAGTTTATTTTACTGTCGATATTTTCTCTGGTTATATTGTTATTGTTATTTTGCATAAGCAATAGATCCGTATTTGTAATTTTGTTTATTGGATATATTCCTTAAAATGTCAAATTCGAATGTAAGTTTATTTTTGTAAAATAAATATACATACCTACTAAGCATTGTAGAAATAAATAATTTTCATCTACACCTTCCAAAAGTAGCAAGAATTTTAATAATCGTTTATACGATTGATAAATTAATAGCTTATTTAATAATCTAATAATAACGTTATTACTCAAAAGTTATTTTTCAAAATAACTCTCTAATTAATAATCTATAGAAATAACCTCAAAAAACAGAAAACAAATTTTAAGCAAAGGCTTAAACCAACTCCTGCGTGAGCTTAAAATTATTTGGTTTAAGCCTAGGCTTAAGCCTCAAATTGAAGTGGAAATACAGGCATCTAAGCTTAAGCAAAGGCTTAAAGTAAGCTTTGGCTTAAGTGAGGTTGGAAATACCGGCCCTAAGGCATTTTACAAAAATTCAGGTCAATAAATAATATGAACTACTTTTAAAACAGCCAAATATCAACCAATGTTGAATGTTTTTACAAAGGTATTGTTTATTTTTCGCTACACGGAGGGGACAACTAATCAACTAAAGTGGTTTAACAAAAACATGACCAGCTCGAAAAGCCGACCGATCGATAAATGATACAATCCGACATTGTAACACAAGAGCTACTTGACCATCTCAACTAGAATTTTGTTTATACATATTTTCTTTAGACATTACTTGGGGTAACGCTGACGAGATATTTTTTGTTTTATGCTTATTTTGTGTTTAACAATAATAAATATGTTTTTGTTTGTCAGATATGTCAGAATGTTTCCCTCGTATGAATCATATTATACTTTCTTGAAAATATCTTTTGTTTAGAACTAAACTTTGATAAAAAATTTATTCCAACCTGTACGGAATTATATTTTGATTTTATTTTATTTTATTCTTCCTTTTAGCTCTTTGTAAGTAGTAAGTACTACTTTCTATAATTTGTATCATTACATTATTTATTTCTCTCAAGCATTTGCCCATAATTTGTAGTAGCTCTACTCGTATATAGTATAATTATTTTATAAGTTGGCAAAAAATGTTATACACATGTACCTATGTGTTTTGAATTCTTTCTGTGAGAATGACTAACCTTCCAACTGAAGAAAGGTTTATTTTTGATATTCTGTTCTAATTCCGATGGATCGAATGAATTATTTGAATTACGATTTTTTTCGATGGATCTGTATAAAACAAGTATGCAGATCTTTTTTGTGATTTTTCGTTTTTATCAATTTTGACTAACTCTATTTTATTACTCTACATTTAAATTAGTTTGTCTCCAGAATATAAAAAAAATCAGCAAAGTTGATATTACATTTTTTTAATAATAAATTAATTGGTTATCTACAGTTGAGTCCATGGTTTTTTACCAGTGGGTCATCATTTACAGCATACGAAATAAGTCGGAAATTTACTAAATGCAACAGCAAGTGACAGAAAGTGGCTACTGCTCCGATCACGGGTCATATTAACCCGCGAGTATTCGCGCGGTGAGATAGAATCTCAATTTTTATTCTTTTTCGCGATAACTTGATGAAAAATTTTGCAATTTTGAAAAAATTTCGTGAGTGCATCGAGGAAGGGTGTAGTAGTGCGTAGGAATTTTTTTCTTCTTCTTCTTCTTCTTTTTGTGGAATTTATGGCTTTGGGAAGAGCCAATTAGCTTTAACCCGCGAGTAGTCGCGCCGTTAGATAGAATCTCACATTTCATCCTTTTTCGTAATACATTAAAACCTGTCAGTAACGGCCACTAAAAATGAAAGAACTATTGGCCGATATAGAAAGGTGGAAGCTATTGCCAGTTTTTGTAGTCTACATATAATTGGTTTGGGAAATTTTTAAACTGGCCATTAGGACAGGTGACCGATGTTGGCAGGTGGCCGTTAACACAGGTTTTACTGTACAGTAAAATTTGTCAGTAACGACCACTAAAAATGAAAGAACTACTGGCCGATATAGAAAGGTGGACGGTATTGCCAGTTTTTGTAGTCTACGTATAATTGGTTTGGGAAATTTGTAAACTGGCCGTTAGGACAGGTGGCCGATATTGGCAGGTGGCCGTTAACACAGGTTTTTTTAATAAAATTGTTAGAAATATATATTTTCAATATAAAAAGTAGATAAAAATAGTACAAAATAAAAATTTGTTTTAAATTCGTATTTTGAGATAGAATCTCACACGCGACTATCGACGTTACAGAAGTGAGCGCGACTACTCCCGGGTTAAATAATTTGACGTTATCAAATAAATAGAATATCAAATGTAAATTTTGCTTTAAATTTTGGTGCAAACTTACAGCTACATTTGAAGTAGCTTAATAAATTCTCTTAATATCATTAGTGATTAACAAATAAATAAACAATTTATAAAAAATCAATAACATATTTTCTTTTTGTCATTTTATTCACTTAAATGGCGGAAACTTAAATACTACCATTCCTTACCTGCTAGCTTTTAATGAGGTTAGCTTTGTATGTTGTAAAAATTAATGGCAAAATAAAATACACTTACCATAAAATTTCAAACTTAAATATACAATTAGTTGTGAAAGCAACTGCTTTTGTAATATAAAATAACTTTAAAATGCAAAAATTTGAAAAAAAACTAGCAAAAAATTTAACAGACCGACAGCCATAAAAGTAAACAAACCAGAAACGTTACAAATTGTATTTAAAATCTGAAAACAACCCCAGCGTCTTTTTTGTACCTATCTCTTTTCAATGTACTGGAGCGTTCATAAAAATAACATGTGTTTTTACTTAATAACAGGCGGTAGCTGGTTTGTCATTAGTTTCATGCGTGGAAGAGAAAGATGCTAGATAAAATGTATGTGTTTTATCTCCCCAGGTATTATTGACGTACTGGTAAAGAATCGTGAACTCAACAGTATAATAGATATAATGGGTAGATGACATAAAAAGAATAGCCGTCACAAATTGGAAGTATGTTGCTTAAAACAAGATCAATTGCAAGAGTTGTGAGGGGACTATGTCCAAAAGTGGACGATAGAAGGCTAAGAAGAAGAATTAATTACGCAATATTATTTCTCAAACTTATTCTTCTGATTATCACTGTAAATCAAAACACTATTATTTTATAAAATTTTAGACTTTTAGACTACAAATATAATTTACTGAAACCAAAATATATACAAATCAAACAATATCAAATACACGAATAAATAAAAAAACACAAAATAAACACTACGTCCGAAAGCGAGTTTAATTTGATCGCGTGTTTCTCCTTCTTTTGCCGTGTTTGTTTTCCTTTCCAATCTTACACGAATATTTGCCTTTTCTTTCCTTGAGTGGATTTTCATTCGAATAGTATAAATTTATAACTTCACTTTCCTCAAAAATGGAATCTGACGATTTCGGTACTTTCTCGGGCTTTCTGTCGCTAACATTCATGGGTAGGGTATCTAAAAACGGTTATATTGTGGGAAAGAATATAATCGGATAACGAGGGTTTGACAGATTTTTTTTTAAATTACTTTTATTGTTTGACTTCATTTTAGTTATGTTTATATTTTGTAGATGGGTTTTATTGTTTATATTATGGGTTTGATAGACGAGGTTATAATAATATGTTAGTAAGTATTATAGAGGGGTTCAAAATTATGGAATAAATTCATTTTTTCGAGAATAGACCACTTTGGAGAAAAATTCTGAGATAGATCGATTTTTATTTTTAAATTATCATTTTTTGAGATATACATATACCATACTAGTGACGATTTGGGCGTAATGACGTAATCAATGATTATTTTAACGGGAATAGGGATCATGTGGTAGCTCATTTGAAAGGTTATTCAAATTTCTATTTAGTAATATAAACAATAACATCATTATTTATACAGGATGGCCAAAAATAATTTTTGAATGAAATTAATTTGTTCAAAAAGAAGAATATATGTAATTTATTAAACTCAAAGCTACAGATCATGCACAAAGAGCGAGAATTGATCAACATTATAAAAATGAAAAAGGTTAAATACGTTGTCATGTAATGAGAGGACCTAAATATCGCTTACTCCGGTTAATCATTCAGGGCAAAATCGAAGGAAAACGCTGGGTTGGAAGAAAACAACTGTCCTGGCTGCCTAACATTAGACAATGGACAGGTCGAAGACAAGGATTTGTTTCATATAATAGCTGCCGACCAAGAAACATTTCATCAGCTTGTTAATACGACGATTGCCGACGCTTAAAAACAAGCGCGGCACACAAAGGAGAAGATTGTATATGAAATATTAAAAAGGTATTTGAACAAAATTTTAATACCTGCATACTATGTTAAAAAATATGAAACAATTTTTACCTGCTACTATTTTACCTTTGCAATATATCTTCATGCCGCCAATGGTCGTGAAATACTCGTCAGAAGAAAAATATATCTCATCAAATAGGGACTGGATATCATTATTTCCTATAATATATAAAAAATTAATCTAAATAAGTGAACACAATCTTAAAAAGATAAGTCCTTCAATGGGAAAAGCTAAGAGTAATACAAAACATAATACATTTATATGAAACTTAAAAGAAAGAAATGAAAGCTCAGGATATTTTACTTATCATCCTTAAGGGGATGGGTACGTAGTTTCGGCTCCAATGCTATTTAAATAGGATTCAGTTTTTTCAAATCCTGAGAAAACTAGTAAGTATTTTTGAAAAATTTAAACGGAGAATGAAAGATTACCTTCTTACCGAGGGCCGAAAGTCACTGAAAAATTCTGTAATATTTATTTAATTAAGTTACAGGGGTGAACACTAAGAGAAAATGTAGTATGATTTTTAATTTCAAATATCTCGTTCAAAAGAAACTCTTTTTTTCTTCTTAGGGACTTTTGGCCCTTGATAATAATTTAGTCTTTCATTCTGCGTTTAAATTTTTAAAAAATATTTATTAGTGTTTTTAGGATTTGAAAAAAATGGACATTATGTCCGTGGGGATATTTTCCAAATCGAACATTCGCTATCTTTGTCATACAACGCACTGAGTCGAATAGAATAGGGTGACAAAATAGTGAAAATTTTAAATATTTGACATGGCATTTGGAATATTTTGAGTTGTTAATTAAATAATATTGATAGTGTATTTGATAAATAATTGATTTTTTCTACAAACGTGTTAAAAATGCAGCTTTTAGCACTCCATAGGAGCGTTAAAAATTTTATTTTAAAGTACTGGGTGCTTTAAAATTTTTAAGGCACTGCAAATAAAATTGAAATGTAAAATTTTTAAAACAAACGTCAAAATATTTTTTATATTTCATTTATTAACATTAATATTAACAGTACAACTTGCGCAATTTGAAAAAGGTTTTTTAGAAGGTTTTTTAAAATTTAATTTAAACTGTATTATTGCATTCTTAACACGTTTGTAGGAAAAAACTTGTAAAATTTGTTAGAATATACAACAATGAAAGTAGATGTTATTCTATAGTTGTTTTGTTATGATTAAGTATTTACAGTATAGGCAATTTTGATGTAATCTCAAGAAAAATATAAAAATGGAATGTCAGTCAAGTTCAAGTAAAAGTTTTTGTAGGTATTGTCCTGTAATTGAGAATGAATAAATTATAATTGTTGATATATAAGACGTTTATAGAAAAAATATTGTATGATATACGTGTTAAAACTACATTTTTAAGGCACTCATGTGAATTGCAGAATTCGCTTTGCTAATTCTGCAAACCTTGACAGGCGTGTCTTAAAAGTGTATTTTTAACACTTATATCATAAATAACTATTTAAGACGTGAACTTAAT
The DNA here is from genome assembly GCF_917563875.1 of Diabrotica virgifera virgifera. Classification (NCBI taxonomy): domain Eukaryota; kingdom Metazoa; phylum Arthropoda; class Insecta; order Coleoptera; family Chrysomelidae; genus Diabrotica; species Diabrotica virgifera. The sequence continues at coordinate 175,171,145 of NC_065443.1, forward strand.
GTAATAAAATATTATTTATTGTTTATTATTTATGGAAGATCCAAGCAGAGAATACAGCAGGATATATTCTGTGATCCAAGTATTTTGTTGTTAAACATGTTTAAAATCGTAAGCGTTCGGTTCCATAATAAAAATATATTATTAAAAAATCACTTTATCACTGTTTCTCTTTTCTCGATTGAGCATTAATTTTTGTTGTACAGTATATAAATTATTACAATCACTGAATACATAGTTAGTGAAAAAATTATCATATTAATTAACTGAATTAATGATGCAATTATACAAGTAAAAGTTATCAAAGAACATTCAAAAGACATCTCTTTAAAGTTAATGATGACATTTGTCAAGTAATGTTTACATATCCATACCAGTGCAAATTTTACTACACGTAATTTGCCGTGTAAAGGCAGAAAAAGTAGGGATAGCCGTAAAATATTTGCGCCCATCCCATTAATATTTTATCACATCAAAAATGTCAAAAGATATTTGTATTTTTAAAATCAATTTCAAGAGAAAATATCCAAATATTTTTAAAGAATCTTTAAAAAACAATTCAGTAGGTAGGTAATATTATTATTATTATTATATAGGTAGGTAATAATAATATTACCTACATACCTACTGAGTTGTTTGTTAAAGAAACTTTAAAAATATTTGTATATTTTCTCTTGACACTTTTGATGTGATAAAATATTAAGGGCATGGGCGCAAATATTTTACGGCTATCCCTATTTATTTTGTATTAACAAGGCAAATTACGTGTAGTAAAATTCTCACTGGTATGGCTATGTAAGCATTACTCGACAAATTAATGTCATCATTAACTTTAAAGATATGGCTTTTGAATGTTCTTTGGCGAAAAGCTAAGAGTAATACAAAATATATGAAACTGAAATGGAAAATATACAAGCTCATTATATGTTACTCACTGGGCATAGGCGCAAAATCTCGGGTTCAATGCTTTTCAAATGCATTTATTTTTTTTTTCGAATATTACTAATAAGAATAAGTATTTAAAAAAATTAGGACCGAAAGCCCCTGAAAAATTCTATGTTTATTTTATTAAGTTACAGGGGTGAATAAAAAAGAGAAAATTTAGTGTGATTTTTAATTTCAAATATCTCATTCAGAAGAAAGTTTTAAATTTTTAAAAAATATTTTGTAGTTTTCTCATCATTATCATCATCATTCTCTTTGCCTTATCCCTATGCGGGTCAGCTTCACTAATTGAATTTCTCCATAAAATTCTTGGGTCATACCAATATTAATCCCCTTTACCAACATGTCCTGCCTAATCGTCTCCCCACACGTCTTCTTTGGTCTTCCTATGCTCTCTCATTTTGGCATCAATTGGTGCCACACCTAGACTTCTCCTAATATACTCATTTTTAATTTTCTCTTTTTTTGTCACTCCACTCATCCATCTAAGCATTCTCATTTCCGCCAAATGCATTCGTTGTTTCTCTTTCTTTTTCACTGGCCAACATTCAGTTTCGTACATCATAACCGGTCTTATGGCTGTTTTATAAAATTTTCTCTTCAACTTCATTGGAATTTTCCTGTCACACAGCACACCACTCGCTTCCTTCCACTTCACTTCATCCATCCAGCTCTAATTCTACTGCATGCATCTCCATATTTTTCCATTACTCTGTAATATGTACCAATCCCAGGTACTTAAAACTATCTCTTTTTACAACCAGTTCACCATCCAAAGATACCATTTTATTTGTAGTAGCTGCATCTTTAAATGAACATTGCAAATACTCTGTCTTTGTCCTACTAAGTTTTAAACCTTTTTCCTCCAGAGTTTGTCTCCACTGTTCCAGTTTTTGTTCTAAGTCTCTTTCACTATTTCCTACTAATACGACATCATCAGCATACATTAAGCACCATGGAATGTTACCCTGTAGTTTCGCTGTTATCTGGTCTAAAACTAATGAGAATAAATACTGACTAAGCACCGAGCCTTGGTGCAATCCTACTTTCACATGAAATTTATCAGTCTCTCCCACATCTGTCCTAACACTAGTTGTTACTCCCTCATACATATCCCTCACAATATTTACATATGCAACAGGGACTCCTTTCTTATTGAGTGCCCACCACAGAATTCCTCGAGGAACTCTACTTATGCTTTCTCAAGATCAATGAATACCATATGAGCGTTTGTTTCCTTACTCCTGTATTTTTACATCAACTGCCTTATAATGAAAATTGCATCTGTTGTTGATCTGCCCTGCATAAAGCCAAATTGATTCTCGGATATTTCGGTCTCTTCACGTATCCGTCTATCAATTACTCTTTCCCATATTTTCATGGTGTGGCTAAGCAGCTTTATAGCCCTGTAGTTTGTACATTGTTGTATATCTTCCTTGTTTTTGTAGACAGGTACTAGTATACTGCTTCTCCATTCGTCTGGCATTTGTCCAACTTCCATAATTCTATTAAATAAACCTGCTAGCCACCTTATTCCGGTCTCTCCCAATGCTCTTCATACTTCCCCAGGAATATCATTTAGTCCTACCGCTTTTCCTTTCTTTATTTTTTGAAGCGCTTGAGACACTTCTTCGTTTGTTGTTTTGGTGATCATTGCTGCTACTGTTTCCGTTGACTCTACAGGCTGTCTGTCAAATTCTTCATTTAATAAATTGTCAAAATACTTTCTCCATCTCATTTTGACATCCTTTTCGTGAACTAGTATTTTATTATTTTCATCTCGCATACATTTAATCTGATTAAAATCTTTTGCTTTCTATGCTCTCTGTTTGGCTATTTTATATATCTTCGTTTCGCCTTCCCTGGTATTAATTTGATCGTATATGTTTGAATACGCTTCTGCTTTGACTTTTGCTACTGCTACTTTCGCTAAATTTTTCGCCATCATATAGTTTTGAAGATCTGTATCGGATCTGGTTTCTTCCCACTTTTTATATAATTTTCCCTTCTCTTTTATTTTTCCTTGTACAGTGGAACCCCGATAAGTCGGCCCCCGATAACCCGGAACTCCGGCTAACCCGGACCGATTTTTATCAGACAAACACTTCAACAATAAAAATGTATTGCTGTTACAAAATCTCATGAACCTAATTCATTCATTTGGTGACGTCAATATACGAACGAAACGATTGATGAATCCGACATTACTGAAAATATTAGGGTGCAGATGGGACCCTGTCGCGCAATTCGCAGCAAATAAAATAGTCGTATGTTTTTGGCTTCATTTTATTTCGGTTATACATACGCATTTTCAAGGTTCACGAGGTTTTGTACCAACTCTATGTAATATAATGGATTGAACTACATATAACATAGTAAAAATGACTCATGGTACACCACATTCATTGTCGAAAACAACATGCACCTGTATTATCCTTTATTTTTTTGAAACTGTCTGTGTTAGCATTGTTTAGAAAAGACTATTAAAATTCTTTTTTTAACAATGGTCTTAGTCATCACTTTTATTAAATAACATAACATCAGAGACGGTATTATGTGTAGTAAAGTCGTATTATTGTTCGCTTCCGTTTTGTAACCGTTCGTAAATTTATTCAGATTTTGTGTTTGCGTGTCTTTTGTCTATAAGGGCAACAAAACGTAAAAATGTTGTAGTGACAATGGAAAAGAAACTAGAAGCATTAAGTAGAATTGATAAAGGTGAATCTTGCAGCATTATATTATGGTATCGGTACATCTACAGTATCGGA